>NC_071353.1:81875103-82175103 GCF_943734655.1 Sabethes cyaneus
CAACTTTGCTGAATATAGTATACCTCTATGTTTGCTTGTTTAGGAACTGTAGAACTTTGATTATAAAAAACTACAAAGTATACAGCCCTAAGGGTTGTACGAAAGGTGACGTAGGACTATATCAGATTATTAAAGACTAATGTAAACTGCATTTCTAGAATCCGTATGTTTATAAGAATCTGTGAGTGCAATTGTTTAATTGAATGTTTAAACGAGAAGGGCGAAATATTCAGATCCAATTCTTCATTGAATGCAGTGGTAGCTATGAAAATACGTGGACGGGGGTTCATAAATACAACGCCTGCAGCCATTGAGACATAGAGATTTCTTTTAAAAATCACTTGTGTGCATCACAAATAATAATAATAATAAATTGAAATAATAATAAATGAACAGCCCACAGATTATTGTATGAAATAGCAACGCATGACATGTTTTAATAATCGTACTTTAACTAGCTTGTTGCCTTTAAAAGGGCCATTGGTTACAAATAACATAAAAACCAAAGCACGTTCATCGCAAATATGACGTGCCATTCGAATGTCGTTCTCTTATGACATGAATGGCAACAGGCACGTAAGTTAGCGGTGTCGATTGACTGTCTCTTACTCCGAGAAGGTTTTACTAGTCTACTTTCACAGCTTACCGCTTGTTACATAGCAGAAAATATGGCAGATATGCAAAAATTTCTGTTTTATTTGTATGAGAGTCCTTATCCACAGGGGTGAGGGTTCCATTTGGTTTGGCTCCATTTGGTTGATTAGTTCTCGAGTTATGAGGATATTTGTATTTCATTTGTATGGGAGCCCCCCCCCCCTCTTAGAATGGAAAGGGGTCTCAGTACACTATAGAAAAAATTCTTACTTCCAAAAACCCCCACATGCCAAAATTTTGTTCCATTTGCTTAATTAGTTCTCGAGTTTTGAGGAAATTTGTGTTCTTTTTGTATAGGAGCCCCCCCTCCTCTTACGCCCTGCTTAAAATTGCTCTCTTACCCCTCAGAAAATTGCTGTTCATTTTATCTATCTAACGACATATAAACTGTTCAGTTTCGTTCAGTAGTTTAGTAGTTATTACCATTTGAAATCTTTCATTCAAACGTTACACTTCTATTTTCGTTTTCACAAAGTGCTACCCAGTCCCAGTATAGTAAACAAAGACGTAGTCCTACGTCAAAATACCTTAATTTTGACTACGAATTACTCGACTGCCAGCAGACGGATACATTTTAAACATTTTACATTGGCTAGTTTTGCTGCATACAGACACCATTTTTCCATATGAAGAAACGAGAGAAAATTCCACTTGGGGTCAATTGCGGTACACCTCGCATGCTAATTGTTTCGTTTCTGTGATGGCGGTTTAAGCTGATCTATTTTTCAAACAATTTAAATTGTTAATGCATTGAATAATTATGACATTTTGCTCAGAATAAGTTTATTGAAGAATATTCGTTAGTTAAACAACGATTAAATTAAAGTTCATCGCCGGAGTAGAACAATCTTGACTCAACATAATTTTAAGCATGCTAGTGACAAATACCGTCACCTGAATGCCATATTGTACAAGTCATACGTGTTACGCATGACGTGACGTATGTTACGTACTGTAACTTTATAACAATATGGCGTTGAAAAACCTACACGTGTTGTACAAAATACAACAGCGTGAGTAACCGAAGGTTAATAAAAATTGATTAAAATTATTCAAGAAAACTCTATTGATGTGAATCAAATAGAATGGCATTACAGGAAATTATGCATAGTTCAAAAACCTATAAACTAGACCTTTACTAGGCAATGTATATGTTAAATAATAAGATTTCCTCTTACAACTTACTTTTATTTGCACTTACTCAAATTAATAACAACTTACTTATCCTTACTCAGCAATTACATGAAAAAAGGATCTATCAAAATTTAAAAGTGTTCCTATTTTGTTCAAAATTTGTAAACTTATTCAATTTTCAAAAATTTTATGTAAACCAACGCATTACGCAACGTTAACCAATAGATGAATTATGTTCCGAAAACGTGTCGATTTCTATCTCAAATACCAAGTAATACCGTATAACAAAGGTTCCTTTCACCACTAGGTGGATTAAATCGGGTTTTTCTATTGTTTATGCACGCCGCAACACACTTTTTCGTTTGATTTTTTTTTGCTTACAGCACCAGCCGAAAAGAAAAACTTTCCACTGGCCTCATGCCGTAAAATAAAAAAAACTATCACTTACCGCGATAAAAACCAATGTTTCTCGTCGCCACTTTAAAGTCTTTTGAGTGTGTCCGGGTAAAGCCGGGAATCCAAAGAGGTAGAAAAGATGTAAATCCAATCAGATGGTGAAATGCAGATCCTCTAAAATCGTAGATAGTTGTAGTATAATGGAGTTCGGATGATGACACTTGACACCTTTGTTCACGTTGTAAGATCAACTTAGACTGCCGAGACCGGCTCATGTATTCTACTTTTTATCGGATGACAGTGTTGCCAGAAAGACTGCTATAATTAATCGATATAATTGATCGATTTCGATCACACACACACATACACACACAGACATTGCTCAGTTCGTCGAACCCTGTCGATTGGTATATGTGGCTCGGCCCTCCGGGCCTCAGATCGATTTCGTGTTTTTCGACCAATTTGTAAACCTTTGTTATAGTATAACAACGGTAATAGTATAACAAAAGTAAAAAGGACTAACGGCTGGCAATTTTGCAAATAAATATAATTAGTATTTACAAAAACAAAAAAAAATGAAGAAAAAAAAATCAACGCCAAAAGAATGAAGAGAAATAAATTAAACTAAGCCCTTTTATATATCACCAGGCCAAAAGCCATGTTTTGTTGGATGCCAAATGTAACAGGTCCGCCTTTTCGCTTTCGCCTTTTCGCGATTATTAAGCGGGTGGCTTAAGCGCCACTCTCCGAAGGAGAGACCACCCACCGAGATTAACGGTTGCCCAGTCTGAGACCCTCGCAGGGCGAGGTTCACTTTTATCCCGAGTTCGGGAAGGGAAGCGGGTTGGCAGATGTAAACACGTGATGCTATACTCCGTATGGCTACGTCACAAAACTTTACCTACAGTACAACCTGGCACTTAAAAACAACAGTTTTTGAATTCCCGCAAGACAGCAAAAGTGACGGGGTTTATCATCACTGGCTGAGTCCAGTTTCCACCTAAAAATGCCCGCAAAATGATTGGAGAGTGTCTTTGACTGATTTCGGAGTCAGCCTCCCCGGTAAAAGAATGACCAAAAGCTAAGAGAAAACGAAAACCGAACACATGAAAATCCCTTCAAGCTAACCACATGGAGGTTCCTCTCATTGACTTAGACGCTTACTTATACCTTACTACTGCAGTTTATATTTCTGAATGGCATTTGATGAAACCAAATGTAGCATTACACCTAGTTAAGTAAAATTTAGATTTGGTTTAGGTTTAGGTTTAGGTTTAGGTAAAATTTAGATTGAGCAGCCTGTCGTTTCGACGGTCTGCTCCGAATTATGCTAGTTGAGTCGAAGTGAGAAAGAGTACCAACTTGTGGTACGTTTAGTAAATGTGAGTACTTGAGTGCCACTGAGTTGTTTGTCCACTGGAACTCGGGATAGGTTGGAAAGTTATGTGGGAGCGGGTGGTGGCGACGAGTACGCACCTCCCCAAGATGAGTCAACTCTTGTTCGGCAATTTGCCCAAAGAAAAAAGGAGGATTCGGGTTCGTTTCTGGCTTCAAGAGAAACGGTTCGGTTGGATCCGAAACTTCGGATGCAAGAAACCAATACCTTAAATTGCTTCGCGGTGTCTCCGTCGTTAACAAATAACTTTGGAAAAACGGACTTTCGTAAATGATTACGTAGCTCCGGTTAAGGTGTATTTTACGATGCCTCGCTGATCTGAGGGACAGCAAACTGTTACTCTGCCACTTTGTTCTAGACCGTGGGAGAGTTCGGCAGAGTTTAAAGTTTTCTTGCTTCGCGCCGCGTAGTGATCCAAAGGTATCACATGTAAGGGTAAAATAGTTTAGTTAGTGATTCTCAATATAGTTTTTCTTTTAGATAGATTAGCTCGTTAATTCGTTTCTGGTGGCAGTAGTTTAGTGCAGATTTTTTCAAGTCGGAATAGCGGGTAATCCGAATTCCGGTAAAAGGTATAGGAAGCGTTAAATAAGAAGAGTGCAAGTGCGTGAGGTTAATTCCGACATTACGATGTCGGCCGTATCTTTTGTGCAGGTAGAAAGTGCTGCAGACTGGAAGCCGCGCTCGGGTCAGCACGTTCCCGCCTTCGCGGGACACCGAGCATACCACGCGGATCGCAGCATTCACAGGAGGTATCACGTAAAACCATGGTAGTGAGTACGATTTAATTCTTTTTGTCATGCGCCTGTACAAAATTTTCCTCTCCGCATATATTGAAACGACTGATTGTTTCGCATTATTTTATTACTAAAAGTCGCGGAGTGAACAATAAATTTTATATAATTTTTAAGTAAACTTTTATAATTAGGACCGTTCAATAAGGCTATCAGTCCAAGACTGCCCATTTCTCTCCATCGCGTACACGGCTGCAGCCTCTTCGTCGAATTCGTCTCAATTTTTCCCAGGGTTGAAGCCTATGGCGTTACAACTCCCCCCCTCAGCAACTGCATTGGCATGAAAATCACCAGTTGCGGCCAATCCACATCGCTGAACAAACGGTTTTACGAGATTTATATGAAACATTCCTCTGGGTTTTTTGGTTTCCGGGTGTCTAAGAATATATACATCATCTCGAAAGATCTGATGTATCTCGTAAGGGCCTTCATACATATTGAAAAACTTCTTCACCACAGAGTCTGCTTCCGATGATATAGGGTTATCCTTTAAAAGCACTAGATCACCTACACTGAAATATACAGTCTGCTGCTTGGCCCCCTGATTCCTGCGTATGGCTTTTTTTCGAAGCTCCACCCGAACCTTGTCATAGTTTACAGTGTATGGTCCACATTCAGGAAATTTAATTAACTCTCTCATCGCATCCTTAGGTAAGTTTCATATTGCAACTCGTGAGGTGTAGCCCCTGTGGACTCGTGATGAGCACAATTTATCCATTCTGCGAACCGACCCAAATTTGTAGCCCAACTGCGATGATTCTGCTGGCAATACGCGCGACATAATCTAGACAATTCGCGCATTGTCCGTTCCACTGGGTTTGCTTGTGGATGGCGTACAGACGTAAAAACCATAAAAAAGAAGAAAACAAAAACTTATTTATATCCTTTAACTCTACTACTGTATTTTATTGATAAATACGTTAGACTTAACAGTCTAAGTTAGTTAGATACTGATGAAGGTCTCACGTCGAGACCGAAATACGTATTTATCAATAAAACACAGTAGTAGAAATAAAGGATATAAATAACTTTTTGTTTTCTTCTTTTTTATTGTTTCAGGTATTCTACTAAGACGCTCAAATAAACATTAGTTAATTCGTTTAAAAACCAGTTTGATCCCATGTTCCTTCAAAGTCCTGCTCCAAAACTTCGCGGTAAACTGTGTCCCTTGATCGCAGAGTACAGCTGCAGGCTTGCCAAGGTTTTGTATGCGTCGATCTAGCTTTTTCCAAAGTATGGTGGCTGTGGGCTTTTTGATTGCATCGAAGGTCACGTATTTAGTGAACATATCGATAGCTACAAATACGTAGCGAACTCCTGCGGGTCCAGGTGGAAGTGGTCCAAAAAGATCTACCGAAAGGATTTCGTTTGGTCCATCTGTAAGAAAGCTGCGTGTATTGCCCTGCAAGGTAAATGATGCTGGTTTGGACCGCTGGCAAGTGAAGCAAGATCGAATATAAGCTTTAGTGTGCTTGCGCATTCCCCGCCACCAGACAGATTTCACCATTACTTTAAAAGTCTTCTGCAGCCCAAAATGCCCGGATTGGTCGTGGTAAAATCGTAGGACAACTTCAATCATTGAAGTAGGTACCGCTATGCGCCACCCGTCTACTCGAAGTTGGCTGACAAACAATACTGCTTTAGTCTTCAATATTTTCATATTTCCCAGCTGCTGTATGTTTTCATTGGCTGCGTTCCACATCTTAGCAAGTTTCTGATCATTCGCCTGATAGAAAGGTAATTTATTCATACCCTTTCTGAAATCTTTCTCCTCTGGTGACAATCGAGCGATTACCATTCGTCTTTCAGTAGGCTTAGTTGTCGCACCCATCGCGTACTGCGGGAAACGGGAAAGAGTGTCTGCTAATCCATTATCTTCTCCTCGGCAATGTTCGATGTCGAAGTCAAACTGTTGTAAAAACAAAATCCATCGGGTCAGCCTCCCATTCAACAACTGACATCTCTTAAGAAATACTAGTGCCTTATGGTCGGTAAACACAGTAAATTGCGTTCCCAGCAAATATTGTCGCCATTTATTAAGCGACCAAACTACCGCCAATGCTTCCAACTCAGTCACCGTATAACCGGTTCGAGTACTCGACTAGCGTAGGAAATAACCATTCGATCCCCTTGGTCATCCCACTGGAAAAGGACAGCTCCCAAACCAGTATACGAACTGTCCGTCTGCACACAAAACTGTTTGCCATACAGTGGATATCGAAGCGTAGTGTGTCTCAAGAAAAGGTCTTTTACCTTCTTAAAGGTTTCACGTGCTACCTATGTGTATATCATCTCGACCCCGTTTCGCAACAAATCATACACAGGCTTCGCGGTGGCTGCAAAATTTGGTGTAAATCGGGAAACGTAACTCACGAGCCCTAAAAAACTTTTCAAGCTTCGCTGGTCAGTAGGTTCTGGAAAATTAGATATGACTGACAGCTTTTCTGGGTCAACCGCTATTCCATCTTGCCCAACGATATGGCCTAAAAATTTAAGCCGAGTCTTACAAAATACACTCTTGCTGGGACTGATGGTAAGTCCTGCATCCCGTAATTGTGTAAACAATCGTCTAAGGTGCGATAAATGCTCATCAAATGAAGTGGAGCACACTAACAGGTCATCTAAATACTTTTCGATAAAATTCAGGATTTCGGGCCCCAAAACAATATCCCTGGAGAAGCTAGCGACTGCCGTGGTAAGTCCAAAGGGAAGTACATTAAAAACGTAGCTGCGTGTGTCGAATAGAAACCCGGTGTACTTACGATGCTCCCGTTTAATAAGTATTTGCCAATAAGAACTGGTCAAATCGATGAGCGAAAAAATGCGAGATCCCTCTAGTTTTTGGAGCATTCGATGAACTTCGGGAGGCTTCTCGTTATCTCTTTCCAACACTTTATGAAGACGACGAGCATCCAGGCAAACACGAACCTCCGGATTTTTTTATGGTGGTCACCAGCGGGTTGACGTAGGCAGTAGGCTCTCTTGATATAATTCCCCACTCTTCCATTTTCGCGACTTGTTCTCGTACATTGTCCATTTAACGATACGGAATAGGATACTGTTTCTGGTTGAAAGCGGTAACATCAGTAACTCGAATCTCGTACTCATAGAGTGAAGTGCGTCCCGGCTTGTCCGAGAATATATCAGCAAATTCCTTTTTCAGATCACTCAATTCTAACTTCTGCTTCGTTGTCATTTCGAAATCGCCAGATAAGGCGATAAGTCATCATAGGGTTTCGTTGGTGACTCTGGTTTCACATCGGCATCGATAGCATTCAGTTGGATGGGTACACCTAATGGTCCGGTATCCATATTAAACGGCAAAACTAGTAATTTTCCGTTTATATCTAAAACTGCTTCTCGACTCTCGCACAATAGCTGAGCTATCAGGCGGTTCAACGTGTCCATGCCAAATATTAGTGGGCAGCACAGTTCATCCACCACTATTAAGGCCACATCAACCGACTCTCCACGTATTTTGATAGGGACGAATATTTGATTAGAAATTGTTTTTTTCTTCTTTCCGTAAGCACCTTGTATACAAGTTTTGTGTACCGGGAACTCACAAAATTTTGCACCTCTCGCTTTTAGCTCACAATATAAGGCTTTGTCGATGCAACTAAGCTCACTACCACTATCCAACAGCGAAGTCTTTTTTAAACTGTCAATATTCACTTCAATAATCGGTGATTTCTCAAACCGAATCGCTATCTCTCCTGTTTCAGCTTCCATTAGCAATTCATCCGAACCGAGAAAAATATTAGCAACAGGATGGGTTTTTAATTCTTGCTCTTCATCCATCTCCGCGATCGTGGCCCGAACATTTCTGTTTACTGGACCTTCATTCGATTGATTAGACATACTTCTCCAGTTTCTGCTACTAGGTCCCGCTTGTGCTGGAGCTTGGTTGTAATCATTGCGGCCTCGCCAATTAGAGTTAGCCCTTTGACTATTATTTTGGTAGTAGTCCTCTGTTTGAAGCAGAAAATATGCAGACGGTATATCTATACAGGAGCTCAAACGCATCGCTACGTTCCGAGAAAAATGCTGTGTCAATTGTAAGATGAGGTCCAGCTCTGTCGGAGCAGTACTCAAATATCGCGCTTTTGCCACTAATCCTAGAAAATATTCGGCCATTTTAGATGGACTACGGGGAGTATAACTGCCTCCTAATAGCTCTTCCCGAACTAATCTTCGAGCTCGCTGGCCCCAATAGTGTTGTAGAAAATGGGAGCTAAATTTCTCATAATCAGTTAACAAATAGCCGAATCCACGGGCCCAGATTTTTGCTGGTCCTCCCAAACACGATAAGGCGAGCTGTAAGCGGCAACGTGGATCCAACCGGGCATTAAAGATGTATAGTTCCAACTCTTGCAAAAATTCAACCGGATGGTTGGACTCAAGATCACCATCGAACGATGGTTTCAGACCGTCGTACGATTTTCCAGAGCACTGGCCACTAAAACTGTTCATATTTGTACTACCCGCATTCGAGGGCTGTTGTATCGTAATATTATTCGGAGGCCATGCTGGATCATTTGCTTCTGTCCCACGTGTTATGTTTGGTGGGCTGGGCCTCTCCATTCGTTTGATTGCTGGAAAATGCTCAGATTGCCGTATTGACTAAATCCATGTGGCGGCTGGGCTAGCAAGGGTCTTGCAAACGGGATACGGTGCTGTTGTTCTTGCTGCAGTCGGGAAAACTGCATTGACTGAGATTGCTCCATGACACTTATTTTGTTTGATAGCATTTCGACAGCTCCAGAAAGGCGAGTGATCGTGTTCATTATCGCATCGGTTGGTGAGGCAGTATTTTCGCCTTCTGCTGAGTTCTCATTTTCTGTAGAATTTAACTGCGGTTTTGGCATTTCTCGTGGCACAGGTGCCTCTCCCTCGTTCGTCGCCGCTGCTGGTCTAGACTGGTCAGGGCGATTATCACCTGCTGATGACATTGCGTTGTGTTGACTAAGAATCGGCACACTTGGAAGCACTCTCGAATGGTGAACTACGGAAGGATCCATTATGATCGATGAGCAGGCTGAAAATCCGGCTGCGTAGGGCGATTCCAAGCTCCAACCAGAGATTTCTCCAAGACGGGGGTCCGGATAATTCATTGGTACAGAGGGGTAATGATCCTGTGTAAAAGTAAGATCCGGTAGACCCAAACGGTAACTTATTGAGTAATGGAACGCTACTCACCTTCTATAGGCTTTCGCATGCCTTGTATAAGACTATATATCTGCTGTCAGGTATTTATTTCCAGAATGATAACACTAAATTTTCTGTCCGATAAGTTTTTAATTATTCAGTCCATTTAGACCGTAGAAATAATTTTCACTTTAATATTTGGTGTGGTTTTGATAATAATTTTACTAATTGCACGTGGTTTCATTGTTCGACTCTTTTGTTCGATGGTTATTGTTCTATTTTATAAAGGCACTCTGAAACAGGTCCGCCTGCTCGCTACCCGATTAATAAGCGGGTGGCTTAAGCGCCACTCTCCAAAGGAGAGACCATCCACCGAGATTAACGGTTGCCCAGCCTGAGACCCTCGCAGGGAGAGGTTCACTTTTATCCCGAGTTCGGGAAGGGAAGCGGGTTGGCAGACTTAAACACGTGACGCTATACTCCGTATCGCTACACGTCAGAGAACTTTACCTACAGTACAACCTGGCACTTAAAAACCACAGTTTTTGAATTCACGCAAGACAGCAAAAGGGACGGGGTTTATCATCACTGGCCGAGTCCAGTTTCCACCTAAAAATGACCGCAAAATGATTGAAGAGAGCCCTTGGCTGATTTCGGAGTCAGCTGCCCCAGTAGAAAAATACCCAAAAACTACTAGAAAACGAAAACCGAACACATGAAAAGATCCCTTTCAAACCGACTGCAAGGTTCGTCACATAAACTTAAATGCTCGCTTCTGGTTTACTACGATAGCTTTATATGGAGAGTAGCATTTTCCAAACAATTCGCATTGGTAACGTTTTATTCATTGGGTTTTTACAAATACATCTTTCCCTAGGCCTATTCATTTCAATCTATCCTTTCCCATCTTCCTTCTGTTCTAGCTAGCGGTGTGTGCAAAAAAAAGAACGTACGTTCGCTGTGCGGTGCGGTGGGTTGCTACCAACCGGCTGCTGTTGGTTTGGTTAGGGTCTCGGCCCTATAATAGTCACATGCGCATGGACAATAAATGTAAAAAGTGTACTCACTCATAACCCGGGGTTTACATGAGGTTTACCGTCGCTGCTTGGTGGTTCAGGTTGTTTAACAAAATGGCGGGGTCGCCATCGCTATCCTGGGCAATACGCGATCTATCTGATCCGCGCCACGCGGATCCCAAAAATGACTCTCCTGCTGCTGACGACGCACGGCGTGCGAAATTGGCTGCTTTCTACTCGACGCTAGTTGTTTGCTGTGTGTTGGGTGCTGCCGATTGCTGTTCGGCCAGCCTATCCCGTACAGGGCGCAAATTGACGACGCTACCCTCGTCCGGCGTTGTAGCGGGCCGGGAAAACTTGAAGCTGACGGTGGGGTCCGAAGAAGTCGCTGACAATGTAACGCGGTGTCGATGATGTGTTCCGTGGTGAATCTAACATCACAAATTTAAAGAAAAAACCACACGCAATTTTACGCACACCGCCTTATGGCAAAAATAGGTGCCCTACCTCTCGCAGCACACTTGCAGGCACGAACTGCGGTCGCACACGGGTAGCACTTTTAAAAAGCGAAACGTTCTATCACTGCCTATCTATGGGAAAGGGAAAAACTGCTTATCTGGCTAGAAAAAAGATATCTTCATGCGTTTCACTACCTTTGCTTTCAAATCACGTCGCGAGTTAAATTTACTCCTGCCTCTTCCACAGGTCAGATCAAAGTGTAAGATCAGGACAAGGTGATCCTCAGATAACCGTCCTTGATCGAAACCTGCCTAACGAAATTCTTTATCGCTGTGTTCGAAAGTACGAAGTTGCATTTTCGGTTAAAGCAATCTTCTTCTAGCGCACGGCTTGCATCTTGTCAACCCGACCAACCCCCCAAGGTTAGAGAGCAAAGTGAAACACTCTCCCGATTGCGGGCGGGTCATCAGCCTTTATCGACAGGTCAACCTCCTCGATCGAGTTAGCGATGATAGGCAAATTAGGCAACGTAAGCGAGCGTCTGGGATATCATTCTGATAGCAGCACGTATGCCAATTTGATTTGATTTTGTGAGTCGGCGCGCGGTATTGCCGACCACAGATTTTTATTGAAAATTTACTTGGAAAGGTAGCGAAATGAAAAATGAATTAATATTTAAATTTACAAATAATACTAACAATACTAATTATTGAATTTTGGCAAATATTAAATTAATTCTAATTACTATATATATATATGTGAGTTCGTTACATCATTCCCTACTAAAAAGTAAGAAAATTTGATTGGAATTGCCAGGGATCTGACAATGGCCAATCAAATTTTCGTAGGCCACAGTCTTATTCCAAGAAAAATCCTTTCAATTTCGGGGTCATATATTGTCATTGCCAAAAGTGAATTGGCTCAATCTCTATTTACAGCACTCTGTTCATTACCAACAGAGCCTGCCACTGACCATCAACGACCGGTCAGTCTCCGGTCTCCAGCGAAAATTTACACGAGATTATTTCAAGAATTGACTGTGAACCCAACGTTTCTGTCTAAATTGCCCGGAAAATCAAATAATCCTAGAAAAGCGTTCAAAACAGTTGATTGTTAACGACTGAAGAACCTCTTTCATTCATCCAGACATTCATTCCATTCATACTAACATTCAGCATGTACAATACTGAGCTTCCACTCAAAGCTGTCGACAAGCTTCGAGCAAGCTCAAAAAAAAAACCATTAGACTGAAGACTATCTTCTACACCTGGACGAACCGATAAATGAAGACAGTCTCCCTAAATAATCGCCTACGCGAAAACATACTAGCAGGTCCAGCATGCAATCCTTCCCCAGCACGAAGCGAGATTGCAGGATGCAGCTCTCCCCACCAAAAGCCACTGTTCCTATTCGTAATTCGCTACCGCAGAGAAACATTCCTACGATTTAGGCTTATTACGAACTCGGAACGAAAATGCTCCTAAAGAGAATTTTTAAACACCGGAAAAAACTGATAACAAAATTCCCTTAGAAAATAATTACGTAAAATAAACGACACATTCAAACACCCTTCCGTGAGTATCAAAATCCCACTCCAGCATACCCACTGCTATAGCCTTTTCCACAATTGCTCTTCAGCCCGTTCAATCAACTGTCAACCAAATGTAAACAACCTTGAACTTGACCGCGTGTGCAACGAAACGATAGTAAAATTTAGAACCGTGTTCGCGTTTGTAGTGTTTTTAATTGGAAACCACCGTTTGTTTTCCAAAAATTAGTTGAAAATAGTTTATTGTGTGTGCTTGGCTGTACTTAAAGTGAACCGAGGAGAGTAAAACTGTGTTTATCGTTATCTATTGGATGTAAGTTGGTTTGTTTTTGCTTTTTTTTTAGGTGCATCGAGTGCAACGGTTGGCTGCTGTGTGGTACCGTGGCTTGGAAAGCCAACTATTTCGACGATGTGGGGAGCATAAAAGGAGGTGACTACAAAAACTCTTCACTATTAGAGGTAAGCAACATAATTTATGCAGAATATTTATAAACTAATTTATTAATTTTTGATTACCAGAGGAATTATGGATCCCTGCGAACCAGGAACCATACGAAAAAAAACTACTGGATCTGCTGGGACTACGAAACGAACTTACACTTCTAAAAAGGTAAGCAAAAATTGTATTTGTAAGATAAAGCCTACAACTAATTATTAAATATTTACAATTCTAGAAACAAATCTGGGAAAAAACTACAAAAAAAAGAAATGGACTAACATCTATAATATTTATAATATAACCATCTGAACATGTACAATGCGGCAAATATTCCTCCAGAAGGGAGAAGGTATGCAGAATGGTCTCAACCACCGAGGGAAAAAGCGTGAGGAACTATTATCTAGATTTAAGACTAATATAGTGTAACTACTAATACTAATTTAGGCTCGTATTTTGGAGCTAATTTCTTGCAAAACCCCTTCTCCTTATCTGAAAGTTCAAAAGTCTGCTTCCATACTCTTTCCCCCATGTCGTATGTTGCACATTGAGCGTTAGACCGAAGGTTGTAGGTTTTGGCGTGTTTCTGGTACGCAGCTGCCAGGTTCGTTTTGACCTCTTCGAACACTTTCTTCCTCTCCTCTTTCGCATTCCCTTTTTCCCCGCTTGGTTCGTAATTGTCTCTTATCCAGCTGTATTCCCGACCGTCAGACACTTTGTTTCGACCGAATACTACGAAGTAGGGATCGTACTTCGTAGAGTCATGTACTGCTGTTCTGATTGCATCTGCAATCAGCTGGATGTTGTCGGCCCAATGGCTGTGGTCCTTTTGACGTAGGACTACGTCTTACGGCAAGTTTTGAGATAGGGTGTCATCCCAAAAAATCGAAAAATGCGAGCGTCACGAAAAATGAAAGGTTTTGAGCGCTAATAGCTCAGCGGTTTTCCTATCGATTTTCAATATTCTTACACCAATCGATCGGAAAATCTTCTAAGAATTGACCCAAATGAAGAAAAGTATGGATTCTTGATGTTGAACTATTGAAAAATTGAAAATAATGAACCTATGTTTTACCAGAATTCCCGCTTCGTGATTGGTTGGAAGATTCTTTGGGATGATCTAAACCTATACCAATTTGATATCTGTGCTTGGGAAGTAAGCCAAAACAAGTGACCAAGTTTCCTCATTTCAACAAGATTTTTTAACAGCGCGGTTAAACCTAGACCATTTTGATGTCCTTGTTTGGGAAGTACGCCAGAAAGAGTAACAAAGCCCCCTCGTGCCAATAGATTTCTTACGAACGCGATTAAACCTAGTCCAATTTGATGTCTGTGTTAGGGAAGTGTGCCAGAAAAAATGACACAAGTTCGTTGTCCCAACAGATCGCAAATTCTTTACAGCGAGCCGATTAAACCTCGGCGAATTTGATATCTGTGTTGGAAAAATGTGCTACAGCTGTAGTGTTCGGTTATAATACGACTCTGTATGAATACGCATGCTTACCGTTTCATTAGAAGTGTACTGAAAAGATGTGCTGTTGATAAAATAGGATTGAATTGGTAAAATCCCTTCAACGTGGGGAACCATGGGTAATAAAAACAATCTTTAATTTCAGTAAGGTAGCAGGAAAGCAATAGTTTGTGTTCTTGATTTTGTTAAATTGTTTTCAAATGCACAATTTTTTGAGAATTGAACGTATGCAATGTTACTACTTTGATAAATGTTACATACAACGCATATAGAATGCATATATGTTGCATATAGCATGTATACATGAAGAATCGAATGATTACAAGCATGAATACATGCTACTATCACTACAAAGAGACTTACGTAGTCCTGCGTCACCTATATATGCGGTCGTGTCTTGTACACAACCCCTCTGATTTTTTTTATCGTTGCGCGAATAGCTGTGGTAATGACGCGATTCACCCTCTCGGTGTTGTTTACCTGGGGGTGGTAAGCGGGTGTGAGCCAGTGGGTGACGTGGTACGAATCGAGCAGCGCTTTAAAAGCTTTCGATACGAACTGTGAGCCGTTGTCCGTTAACATTATTTCCGGTACACCAAACAGACGGAAGATCATGTTCTCGACAAACTCTACTAGTGAGTTTGCCTTAGCTTCGCGAAAGGGTTGTACCAGAACAAACTTGCTGAACACGTCGGTGGCAACTAACAGGCACGTGTGGCGATTCCGCCCAGAGGGAGGCAATGGGCCAACGTAATCAAGTGTCACGAATTACCATGGATATTGCACCGGTTTTTGAATTCCCATTGGTGGGGTGACATTTGTGTTCCCCGCTTTGCTCGATTGACATTTCATGCATCCTTGACAAAACTTTCGGATGTCTTCATTCATTTTTGGCCAATAGAAGTGCTGTTTTAACGCCGCTAATGTCTTTGCGAATCCAAAGTGAGCTCTCCCGTGTTTCTTCTGCATGATTTCATTGCGCTGTCCCCTTGGCGGGCAATATTTCCACGCGAACCGTGGGTCACTTTGTCGATTTGAGCCTTTAACGTACCGATACAACTTATCGTCTATTATCCGCCAGTCACTATTTTTAGCGGGTTCTGCTCGAATTTTCTCCATCAACTCGTCTTGCTCCGGATCAAAGTGTGCTACTGAAATCGTATCTACCTCCACAGCTCGTGACAAATAGTCGGCGAGAATGTTGCTCTTTCCCTTTCGGTACTCGAGGTCAAAATCGTAATAGACTAATCTCAAGATTTTAGTCTTGACCTTGGAATGAGGTCATACATATATTTAATATTTTTTGAAACGATGGTTCTACAATTGATGAAGGGACGGTAGGGGAAAGAAATGAAAAATTTTTTTTTTTTTTGGTGAAGGAGGGGGAAGAGCGGAAAGGGAAGGGGGGGGGGTATTGGTAGCTATGCTTGACAAGTAGTCATTTTGACTCCTACCTTTTGTCCAATGCTGGAAGGTGCATGAGTCGAACCAAGCTGTAATCTGAGATTATAACCGGATTCGAACCCACAACACCCTCCAGGGCATGTGGTTCGCTGGTACTTGTACCTTGTACTTGTACTTCTCGCTCGGTGGTAATCTGCAATTGATGTAGGAAGCGGCACAATATGTGTCGATAACCCAACCTAACGCGTCGCTATCCTTGAGAAGTGGATTTTGCGGTCTCCTTTTGTCCAGCGCCTCTATGGTTCAAAGGTACAAGTACCAGCGAACCACATGCCCTGGAGGGTGTTGTGGGTTCGAATCCGGTTATAATCTCAGATTACAGCTTGGTTCGACTCATGCACCTTCCAGCATTGGACAAAAGGTAGGAGTCAAAATGACTACTTGTCAAGCATAGCTACCAATACCCCCCCCCCCCCCCCCTTCCCTTTCCGCTCTTCCCCCTCCTTCACCAAAAAAAAAAAATTTTCATTTCTTTCCCCTACCGTCCCTTCATCAATTGTAGAACCATCGTTTCAAAAAATATCAAAATCGTAAGCCTGTATGTGAAGTGCCCATCTAAGAAGTTTAGCGTTTCCGGTCTCTGTACCTAGATTGAAGAGCCACAGCAGACTTCTGGCATCAGTTACTACTCGAAACTTCGTTCCTTCAACGTAGTGCCGGAAGTGGTGGATAGCGGACAATACCCCTAGGCATTCTTTTTCTACTGCTGCATATCGACGTTGTGTTCGGTTTAGCTTTTTGCTGAAATAGCTAATAACACGCGTTTCTCCTTCTTGCTCTTGAATCAATGCCGCTCCGACGGCTCGATCAGACGCATCCGACTCGATAGTGAACTTTTTTGTAAAGTCCGGGTTTCCCAGAATTGGCGCTGACGTTAGCACCGACTTCAGTTCGTTAAACGCATCCTCCGCTTCTTTCGTCCATGTAAACCGTTTGTGCTCCTTAGACAATAAGTCCGTAATGGGGGCCGTGATTTTACTATAGTTTTGTATAAACCTCTGGTAAAATCCGGCTAACCCCATTAACCTCCGAATGTCCTGCTGCGACTTGGGCCTCGCATAATTTAAAATCGGTTCAATTCTGCTGCTGTCTATCGCTACTCCGTGCTCGTTTAACAGGTATCCCAAATACACAACCTGTTTGCGGCAAAAACGAGATTTATCGAGCGATATTGTCAGATTTGCCTTTCGTAATCTTTCAGTTACAATCTTTAAGAGTTTTAAATGCTCTTTGAAGGTTTCTGACGCGATCACTATGTCGTCTAGGTACACAAATACCTTCGGTTCCAGGTCGAAGCCTAAAACCTTAGCCATTAGACGGGACATAGTGAACGGTGCGTTCGTTAATCCAAATGGCAACACCTTGAAGCGGAAAACACCTTCAGCGGTTCGGAATGCTGTCAAATTGCGACTGCCTTCTTCCAGTGGAATTTGGAAATAGGCGTCTTTGAGGTCGATCACCGAGAAATATCTTGCCTTTTCCAATCGATGAAATATGTCTTGCATATTTTTCATTGGATAGGTATCTTTAATGGTCAGTTTGTTAATCTTCCTCGAATCTA
The DNA here is from genome assembly GCF_943734655.1 of Sabethes cyaneus. Lineage (NCBI taxonomy): Eukaryota > Metazoa > Arthropoda > Insecta > Diptera > Culicidae > Sabethes > Sabethes cyaneus. The sequence goes on from NC_071353.1 coordinate 81,892,582, forward strand.
GACAAACACGTACTTTGCCATTCTTTTTTAGAACCGGCACTAACGGGTTTGTCCATTCTGACTGGCATTCCTCAATCGCGTCCAATTTCCGAAACCGTTCCAGTTCCGCGTTCACCGCCGTTTGTACGTACGGTGAGCACTTGTAAACCGGGGGATTACGCGGTATGGCGCCTTCCTTCAACGTTATCTTGTGCTCTATCAGGTGTGTTCGACCCAATACTCCAGTAGATGTAAGTTCGAAGGTCTTGATTACGTCTAGCAGATTTCTACGTTCTTCCGCGGATAAATTATGCTCTGTTTCTATCGCGTCCGGATCCAGTGTGGATTCGGTCGGCCCTTCGTATACTGGAATGTCGAGAGTATCGTCCTCTTCGTCTACTATCTGCACGTTACTATCACCCGGTTCGACTGTGAAACACAACTGTGTGTTTGTAGTTTGAATTACCGTTTCTAACTCCTCTGGCCCGCACCCCAAGTCGATCATGGGTTTAATGTTAAACGCGTCCCAAAAATCTGCACCTAAAATCAGCTGTCGGGAGATTTCCGGGACCACGATTATTTGAATGACTTTTGTCACATTTTTGTACGTCAACGGCAGATTTAAACTGCCAAGACATTCATAATTTGTTCCATCAGCGGTGGATACCCGTATCGCTGCTGGCTGAATTTGTAAACTAAATCGATTTATTATGTCGAGAGAGTTCAGAATGCTGATGCCCGCTCCGGAATCGAGTAAAGCTTCTATTTCGGCATCGAATATTTTAATTTTGATGTGCGGGCATTTGCTGACTTGGATCTTAATATGGCAGACTTGTGTGAGCGGGTCAAATTGTAATGCATTGAGCGTGCTGTCGGGAATTTTATTTTTCGTCGGGATGAACGAATTCCCGGGTTCCCATCCCGTTTCCCTGCTGCCGATAGTTGGCGTTGGGGTCCGCCTTTGCGGTACAGCGTTCGCAATTACGGATCGTCCTCCCCAAACTCCCACAGCCATAACAGAAAATCAGCTTCGGCTTCACGCACTGTCGCCAAGCATGTCCCATTTCTTGACAATTCCAGCAGGCTCCTAGCGAATTCGACTGAGCCTGTTGTCCTACTGCTGTGTGAAGCTCTCTAGTTGGTCGAAGACTAGGCCTCCCATTCAACCTCATCTGTTCGCCGTTACTTCGACCCTGAACTGCATTAATCGATGCTTCTTGTTCCATTTCACTGTCGCTGTACTCGGCCTCGATTTGGTTAACTGGACGGCGAATCGGTCCCTCTGAAATCTGCTGAAGTTGTGGATCTGCTGCGTCAATTCTATGGTTCAGATTAATCAATTGCTGTAGGTCATTTACCTCCACAATTGATATTTTGGACCTGTAATGTTGACGCATATTGTCCCAAATCACCTCGAACTTCCGCCTTCTCGACAGCGGCTGGGACAGCATCCGATTTAGCTTCTCTATTTCGGAAACAAGAGCAATAAATGGCTCTCCGCGCTGTTGCCTGCGATCCTGAATTTTGGATCGTATCCCTTGGTCCATGTTTGGGTTCCCAAACCGGAAAGTTATACTGGCCTCAAATGCCTCCCATGTGTCCAGATCGTCCACGTACGTGAAGAACCAGTCCGATGCTGATCCTTCTAGCAGAATATGTATGTCCCTCAACAAAGCTCGCTTTGAAACCCCCTCTCTCTCCGCTAATTTCTTTGCTTTATACAAAAAGTTCTCCACCGACAACATTCTGGAATCTCCGCTGAACCGTAACTTCCACTTCTCTACTCGCCCGTAGCCTTCGGTCCGTCTGCGATGATGTCTTCCTCGATCCCCATCCTGACCACGATGGTCGCTGTATCTAGCGGTCGAGTGTATCTCCGAGTCATCCGTGTCGCTTCTCTGTCTGTGGTCATTTCGCCGTAAACCGTGTGACCGCGGTACATCGCGTCGCCTATCGTCGTCACTCGAATCTGAATCCCTGTTCCGAATCTGGTACCTTGATGTTGGATTCCACTGACCATGTATCGGCTTGTTGCCTTCTTCGCGTCTGACTACGTATCCCTTCTGCTCAGCTGGGCTGGTACCGAATGGCCGAAACACAAATGGCCGAATCACGAATAGCCGAAATCCAAATGGCCGAATTTCAATAACAGTCACAGAAGGCCGAATCACGAATGGCCGAATCACGAAAGGCCGAATCACGAATGGCCGAATCACGAAAGGCCGAAATCGGAATGCCTAAATAACTATTCAATAAAAAACCATGAATTGGCAATTAGTTAACAAATAACTTTAATCAAACAAAAAACAAACTACTACTATTAAACAAACAAAACATGCTTTACGAACGCCTTTGTTTAGCGCTTAATAAAAGCGCAACTGCGTCCACAAAATTTTTGCTGCTCATTTTGTGAGCATTAACACATTTCGAGTAGATTTTTTCGTCTATTTCTCGGCGCGAATTCGGAACATCCCCCTGAAGAATTCTAAGGATGTTCCCATCTATCGCCTTTTGCTCCACCCGCAGCTCAGTGATGATCGTGGTCATTGACAGGTGATGGAAACCAACAATGGTTGTCCATCGTTGATGCAATGCTTCCAAGCTGTTTGTGGTCCGCGGTAGCTTGTCAATGACGGCTTAAAATTTGACCACAGAGTGGGGTGAAACAATGGCCTGTTGTTCCGGTTCCTCCCACTTATGTAAGTATTCCGAAAATATGTAAGGCAATTCTCCAATTCTTCAAGCATGGTTTCTTCCATCGCGTCGTACGCCTCCTGTATCCGATTTTGCGACAGAAAAGACAAAGCCTAGATTTTTTATTACATTTATTTTTTTTATTACATCAAATAAAAGTACTTTATCAACAAACTTGCAGCCGTTTTACCGCCATGAATATGTCTGTGTTGGTCGAGTAATGTTGTTTTAGTCCGCGTAAATTTAATTGTTTTATTATATTTTGGGTGAAATGAAAAAAGCATAAGATGCATTCCGCTTCTACTTGTTTTTATTGAATAGTATCCCATCAATGGAAAGCATCGGTTTTCCTCTCTGCGACAACACAATTTTAACGACTGGCGCACTTTCTTCGTTGTTGAAACCAGCAACATCGGATGAATCGCCGGATGCACTCATTTTTCACAGGACAACTACCAACTACCGTGCGGAAAGCAAACCGTGTTCAACAACAATGGACACAACTGTTGGCTTTGCTATGTGCGGTCAACAAAGATGGACACGGCGGGATATTGAATGAAATGTTTCGGCCGCTTTAGTAATAGGGTAATAAACTTGTAGTTTACTGCATTTACTTCTTTATGAAAATCCATGACAGTAAGAATAAGATTACAATTATAATATAAGCATATATCTACGGAAGATAATTTTCATACTGGTTTTTACCTCATATTTCTTGGTTATAAATACATCTTCATTATAAGGTGCGAGACGTATTTACCGTGTTAGTAGCAAATGTTTCTTAGATGATTCAGGGCGAGACGGCCGTAGGCCGCGAGTGTGCGCCGGTGACCCGCCGTCGGAAGCGCCGGCCACTGCGGGGGGGCAGCCCCGCGTTTTCCTAGGTTTACTGTCTATTAGGGATTATCCCTTAGTTAAGTCCGAACGAGCGGTAGCGAGTAAGGACAGCATGTACCCAAGGTTTGCGCAGGTTGAAGGCTATGAATATTTTCGGTCGAATATGACATTCGGCCATTCGTGTTTCGGCCATTTGTGATTCGGCCATTTGGTAAATTATGCCATTCGTTATTTCGGCCATTTGCGTTTCGGCCATTCGTGATTCGGCCATTTGTGTTTCGGCCATTCGTAGGTAATCCGCTCAGCTTGCTCTCGAGGCCGCACCACTGCATTAGGCTGGTTGCTATTAAGCCGTCCCATTAAGTCAGCTAACGCGCTTTTCATTTCGTCCCACTCCTTCTTCGACACAACGATTGTGGACTCCTCACCTTGTTGGGCCTGACTTGGCACGAATATGCTATTTGGTACCTTCGACGAAACCGGTGTCTGTTTGGGAATAGCTCCTTTCGATCTATCCGGCGTGCTCTGCTTTTCTGCCGGAATTGCTGGTAGAGAAGGATTCGCGCTTTGGTTGACTACGCCTGTACCTCCTTCGGCCCCTTGAATCAAATTGTTTATATGGTCCTTGACCGGCGACAGTGGGGGTCCGAACTGGAAGTCTTGCATTAAACTTTCAATACGTCTGGTTAAGTCCCTACGCATTTTCTTCTCTTCGTCGTTCGTAGCAAGAGCCCGTTTCACCCGATACCAATAATGTAACACCTTCGACTCTAACCTTGGTTCACTTTTTTTGGACAATGATTTCTCGAGACTCGACATTCTACCCTCGACATAAGACGCTTCGTCTCTTATGTTCACATTGCAGCGGTAGTTCCTACCCTCACTTTGGTCTTCTCTGAACAAACTTCTCAGGACTCTTTGCTTTCCGACCAAATCCAACAAGAATGTTTCCTGAGGTTGATTCCGAATCATCAATTCATAATCAACCTCCTCTTGAGGTCCTCCGCTCGCGGAAATAAACGATTCATGTTGTGGATCGTAATTGTTACTTTAAGCAAGAAATGATATAATGCAACAAAATATTTGAATGCAACCGGCACAGAATATTGATCGAAAACGAAATATTTTCGCAATAATGATTATGCAAGATAATATGTAAATCAAATACTATATATTATAAGTAAATATTATATATCAGTTCATGCAAATATACAAAATAAGAAGATAATGTACTTAGTCTAGAGAAAAATATACTAAAGAAGCAAAAAAATGAGTTCCCCAGGGAAACAAATTATGAAAGAAGAATTAACGTCGCTTACAGAGAAAAATTACTTGAAGAAAATTATTAATACAATTACCACTAGTCTTAATCTAATTATAAAAGAAAAAAGAACTAACGGCTGGCAATTTTGCAAATAAATATAATTAGTATTTACAAAAACAAAAAAAAATGTAGAGAAAAAAAAATTAACGCCAAAAGAATGAAGAGAAAATAAATTAAACTAAGCCCTTTATATATCACCAGACCAAATCTGCAAAAGCCTTGTTTTGTTGGGCGCCAAATGAAACAGGTCCGCCTGCTCGCTACCCGATTAATAAGCGGGTGGCTTAAGCGCCACTCTCCAAAGGAGAGACCACCCACCGAGATTAACGGTTGCCCAGCCTGAGACCCTCGCAGGGAGAGGTTCACTTTTATCCCGAGTTCGGGAAGGGAAGCGGGTTGGCAGACTTAAACACGTGACGCTCTACTCCGTATCGCTACACGTCAGAGAACTTTACCTACAGTACAACCTGGCACTTAAAAACCACAGTTTTTGAATTCACGCAAGACAGCAAAAGGGACGGGGTTTATCATCACTGGCCGAGTCCAGTTTCCACCTAAAAATGACCGCAAAATGATTGAAGAGAGTCCTTGGCTGATTTCGGAGTCAGCTGCCCCAGTAGAAAAATACCCAAAAACTACTAGAAAACGAAAACCGAACACATGAAAAGATCCCTTTCAAACCGACTGCAGGGAGGTTCGTCACATAAACTTAAATGCTCGCTTCTGGTTTACTACGATAGCTTTATATGGAGAGTAGCATTTTCCAAACAATTCGCATTGGTAACGTTTTATTCATTGGGTTTTTACAAATACATCTTTCCCTAGGCCTATTCATTTCAATCTATCCTTTCCCATCTTCCTTCTGTTCTAGCTAGCGGTGTGTGCAAAAAAAAAAGAACGTACGTTCGCTGTGCGGTGCGGTGGGTTGCTACCAACCGGCTGCTGTTGGTTTGGTTAGGGTCTCGGCCCTATAATAGTCACATGCGCATGGACAATAAATGTAAAAAGTGTACTCACTCATAACCCGGGGTTTACATGAGGTTTACCGTCGCTGCTTGGTGGTTCAGGTTGTTTAACAAAATGGCGGGGTCGCCATCGCTATCCTGGGCAATATGCGATCTATCTGATCCGCGCCACGCGGATCCCGAAAATGACTCTCCTGCTGCTGACGACGCACGGCGTGCGAAATTGGCTGCTTTCTACTCGACGCTAGTTGTTTGCTGTGTGTTGGGTGCTGCCGATTGCTGTTCGGCCAGCCTATCCCGTACAGGGCGCAAATTGACGACGCTACCCTCGTCCGGCGTTGTAGCGGGCCGGGAAAACTTGAAGCTGACGGTGGGGTCCGAAGAAGTCGCTGACAATGTAACGCGGTGTCGATGATGTGTTCCGTGGTGAATCTAACATCACAAATTTAAAGAAAAAACCACACGCAATTTTACGCACACCGCCTTATGGCAAAAATAGGTGCCCTACCTCTCGCAGCACACTTGCAGGCACGAACTGCGGTCGCACACGGGTAGCACTTTTAAAAAGCGAAACGTTCTATCACTGCCTATCTATGGGAAAGGGAAAAACTGCTTATCTGGCTAGAAAAAAGATATCTTCATGCGTTTCACTACCTTTGCTTTCAAATCACGTCGCGAGTTAAATTTACGGACAACTCCTGCCCCTTCCACAGGTCAGATCAAAGTGAAAGATCAGGACAAGGTGATCCTCAGATAACCGTCCTTGATCGAAACCTGCCTAACGAAATTCTTTATCGCTGTGTTCGAAAGTACGAAGTTGCATTTTCGGTTAAAGCAATCTTCTTCCAGCGCACGGCTTGCATCTTGTCAACCCGACCAACCCCCCAAGGTTAGAGAGCAAAGTGAAACACTCTCCTGATTGCGGGCGGGTCATCAGCCTTTATCGACAGGTCAACCTCCTCGATCGAGTTAGCGATGATAGGCAAATTAGGCAACGTAAGCGAGCGTCTGGGATATCATTCTGATAGCAGCACGTATGCCAACTTGATTTGATTTTGTGAGTCGGCGCGCGGTATTGCCGACCACAGATTTTTGTTGAAAATTTACTTGGAAAGGTAGCGAAATGAAAAATGAATTAATATTTAAATTTACAAATAATACTAACAATACTAATTATTGAATTTTGGCAAATATTTAATTAATTCTTATTACTATATATATATGTGAGTTCGTTACAACTCTCACGGTTTCGTGAGCTGATAACAATTTTATATCGGATTGGCTTGGGATTAATCCCGGTTGAGCCCCCAAGTTGGAACGACTGGATGTTTCGGATTATTTTATTACTAAAAGTCGCGGAGTGAACAATAAATTTTATATAATTTTTAAGTAAACTTTTATAATTAGGACCGTTCAATAGGGCTATCAGTCCAAGACTGCCCACTTCTCTCCATCGCGTACACGGCTGCAGCCTCTTCGTCGATTTCGTCTCAATTTTTCCCATGGTTGAAGCCTATGGTGTTACAATATTCGCCCGGCGTCGCTAAGAGCGGCCGGTTCAGTACACTGAACGTCTCGGAAAATTCCCTGCTAAAACTCATAAAGTGAGAGACGAGAGTTCGAGACCACCACCCCCAGTGACAATCGTACCTTTAATGTAAAATCCTAGGTCAGCGATGCTATCGCTGAGTAACCGTTGCCTCACGCACTCAAATCCCACACGAAACGAGCTGTAACGCTAGATAGGCCCTAAACAAACGCTTAGCGTAGATGAGCGGATAGCCGCGAGAGAAAAAGCACCGGTACCAAAGTGAACCATATTTTCGCTAGGGTTGTCAGTAGGTAGGCCTGGGTTCGAGACCTGTCGAAACGATATGTTACGAATTGTTTTTTTTTTGCGCAATGAATAAAACCTGTAAATGAAACGGAAGTATTAAAAAGTCTATTAGGAAGCTATTTTTAAGTTTTTACTAAGTTAAATGATTTTGCCCTTCGGTTACCGTTTTCAGATTATATTTTTTTGGTTGTTGTTGCGAGCTGGGCTGACTTGGAGTCTTCAACCTACAGTGTCGCGTTTTCTGAAGCGTTCGATGAGTAAGTGGACAGGGAACAGGCCCTGTGATGATAATTGGGAAGTAAGTTTACTTAGCCACCATGATAGTTTTTTTGAGTAACGGTCGGCTGACGCCGCCGAGTTTTTTTAGTGTCTTTGGTGGATTGCTGAGGTAGTTTCCGGTACAGTTGAACCGTCTTCGAACCGAAAGTCAGAAACAAACTGAACCCGCCCGTAGGAGTGGTCTCATTTAGCTGGGCAAACCCAACAAGGTGGATGGTCTCTTTCGGGAGTGGCGCTTAAGCCATCCGCTCACTTTTGCTTGACGTGCCGGTTCCAACTGTCCCGGGTTACACAAATTTGCTCTTCGATCGTATACAATATTTATTCACTGTTTTTATCATAATCATTTTCCTAGGCCTATTTCCATCTATCCTTTCCCATCTCTTTCTTCTACTCGCTAGCGGTGTGTGCAATCTAAAACGTACGTTCACTGTGCGGTGCAGTGGGTTGCTACCAACCGGCTGCTGTTGGTTTGGTTAGGGTCTCGGCCCTATTCAGGTCACATGCGCATGGACAATTTACAAAAATAAATGTACTTACTCAATATCCGGGGTTTACTTGAGTTTTACCGTTGCTGCTTACTAGTCCATGAGGTTGACTAACAAAATGGCGGGACCGCCATCGCTATCGTGGGCAATACGCGATCTAGCTGATCCGCGCCACGCGGATCCCGAAATTTACTCCTGCTGTTAACGAAGCACGGTTTGTGCGAAATTGGCTGCTTTTACTCGACGCTAGTAGTCTTTCCACTCGATGCTAATTGCTTGCTGTTGGATGCTGCCGATTGCTGTTCGGCCAGCCTATCCCGTGCAGGGCACAAATTGACGACGCTACCCTCGTCCGGCGTTGTAGCGGGCCGGGAAAACTTAGAGCTGACGGTGGGGCCAGGAGCAGTCGATGACAAAACGTGTGATGGTAGTCGTGATCCGTGGTCGATCTAGTATCTTCTTCTTCTTCAGCAGCATAGAGCCGAGGTGGCTCGTGCTGTTTCAAGCACTCGTCTCCATTCAACTCGGTCTTGGGCCACTCGTCGCCAATTTCCTAGTCGTCTCAGTGGTCGCAAATCGCTTTCGACCTGGTCGAGCCATCGTGCACGTTGGGCCCCCCTGTTCCTGGTGCCGGTGGGGTTGTTCAAGAGAACTATTTTCGTCGCACTGTCGTCCGGCATCCTTACGACCTGTCCGGCCCACCGTAGCCTGCTAATTTTTGCTAGATGCACGATGGGAGTCTCCCCAAGCAGTGCCTGTAGCTCGTGATTCATACGCCTCCGCCACTCTCCGCTTTCAGTTTGTACTCCGCCAAATATCGTCCGCAGCACTTTCCGCTCAAACACGGCAAGGGCGCGTATGTCCTCCGTAAGCAGCGTCACGGCTTCAAGTCCATAAAGAACTACCGGTCTAATAATGGTTTTGTACATTGTTAGCTTCGTGCGGCGGCGTATGCTTCCTGATCGTAGCGTTTTACGAAGGGCAAAGTAGGCCCGATTTCCCGCTTGGATGCGCCGCTGGATCTCCTTACTAGTGTTGTCCGCGGTCACCAGCGATCCCAAATACACGAACTCCTCTACCACTTCTAGTTCGTCGCCGTCAACGGTTACCGTCCGTGGGAGGCACGCATTTGTTTCCTTTGAGCCTCTTCCTTTCATGTATTTGGTCTTCGACGCATTTATTTTTAGCCCAATTCTCCTAGACTCCACTTTCAGTCTGGCGTAGATTGCCTCCGCCGACGCAAAGTTCCTGGCAATGATATCGAAGTCATCTGCAAAGCCTAGAAGTTGGCTACTCTTGGTAAAAATCGTGCCTCTCGTTTCGATGCCCGCTCGTCGGATCACCCCCTCAAGAGCGATGATGAACAGCATGCAGGATAGACCGTCACCTTGTCTCAACCCTCGTCGCGTCTCGAAGGGACTCGAGAGTGTCCCAGAGATGCGTACGAAACACATCACTCGATCCAATGTAGCTCTGATCAGTCGCGTCAGTTTGTCCGGAAAACCGTATTCGTGCATTATCTGCCATAGCCTGTCTCGATCGACTGTATCGTATGCTGCTTTGAAATCAATTAAGATGTGATGCGTGGGCACGTTGTATTCCCGACATTTCTGCAAGATCTGTCGGATAGTAAAAATTTGGTCCGTAGTTGCGCGAGCCCCCATGAAACCCGCCTGATAATTCCCTACGAAACCTTGTGCTATCGCTGACAGCCGGCGTAACAGGATCTGGGAGAGTACCTTGTAGGCGGCGTTTACCAGCGTTATACCACGATAGTTGCAGCAGTCTAGCCGATCACCCTTTTTGTAGATAGGACAAACCACTCCTTCCATCCATTCCTCCGGTAGCTTTTCCTCCTCCCAAATCCTAGAAATAACCCAGTGTAGAGCCTTTGCTAGCGTTTCTCCGCCATGTTTATAAAGCTCTGCCGGTAGGCGGTCCTTCCCAGCGGCTTTATTGGTCTTCAGCAGCCTGATTTCTCGTTTGACTTCTTGGAGATCAGGTGCTAGGACATCACTATCTTCCATGGGCGCTCCTAGGTTAATTTCCGTTCCACCTCCTTCTGCGACTTCGCCATTGAGGTGTTCATCGAAGAACTGCTTCCACCTGTCGACCACCTCGCGCTCGTTTGTAATTAGATTCCCTCCCTCGTCCCTACACATGTCAGGTTTCGGTGTGTAGCCCTTTCGAGTTTGGTTCACCTTCTCATAAAACTTGCGCGTGTCATTAGCTCGGAATAGTTGCTCCAATTCTTCACGATCTCTGTCCTCCTTTTGGCGCTTTTCTCTCCTCAGGATCGTGGTCAACTGGTTCCTAGCTCGTCGGTATTTGGCCAGGTTCTCTCTAGTAGCAATACTTAGATAATTTCTCCAAGCATTTTTTTTCTCTTCCACCGCTTGTTGGCATTCCCCATCAAACCAATCATTTTGTGTACTCCGAGGCTCAATACCTAGTGCCGCGGTAGCGGCACCTCCGATGGCCGAGCGTATTCTGCCCCAACCGTCTTCGAGGTTTGAAGCACCTAACTCCTCGGAAGAAGGCAGTGCCTCATTCAGTACCCGCGCGTAGTTCTCGGCAGCTTGTGGGTTGTCTAGCTGCCTGATGTTCAGCCGAGGAGGGCGGCTTTGACGTGTCCGGTATACGGTGGACAGCTTTGAGCGCACATGTACTGCTACTAGGTAATGGTCAGAATCAATATCCGCACCCCGACGGGAGCGTACGATCGTGATGTTAGAGAAGAACCGGCCCTCTATGAGAATGTGGTCAATTTGGTTCATTGTACGTTGGTCAGGTGATCTCCAGGTGGCTTTATGGATATCCTTGCGCGGGAAAAAGGTGCTTCGGATCACCAGGCCTCGGGAAGCTGCAAAGTTTATACATCGTTGGCCGTTATCGTTTGTGTCGGTGTGCAGGCTATGGGGTCCTACCACCGGTCTATACATTTCTTCCCTACCGACCTGGGCGTTCATATCCCCGATGACGATCTTGATGTCCCGTGACGAGCAGCTGTCGTACGTTGCCTCCAGCCTCGCGTAGAACGCTTCTTTCTCATCGTCGGGTCTACCTTCGTGCGGGCAGTGCACGTTAATGATGCTATAATTGAAGAAACGGCCCTTTATCCTCAATACACATATTCTCTCGTTGATCGCCTTCCAATCAATCACGCGATCCTGCATTCCGCCCAGCACTACAAAGCCCGTCCCCAGTTCGTTGGTAGCGCCACCGCTCTGGTAAAACTGGGCCTTTCCGCCACGGATCTTCCATACCTTCTCTCCTTTGCGACAGATTTCCTGCAGAGCTACGATGCCGAGTTTGCGGGGTTCCAGCTGTTCAACCAGCACCCGCTCGCAACCTGCGAAATTTAGCGATCTGCAGTTCCAAGTCCCGAGTCTCCATTCGTCGTCCTTATTCCGTCGCCTAGGTCGATGCCGAATATTCCGCTCCGTATATGCTTGAATGTTGTTAGTTTGTGTTGTTTAGGTGTGTAGCCGTACTGGGGCAACACTACCGAGTCTCGTGATGGGGCTGCCATCTTATAGTGCCGAGACTCACTATACCTCCTTCCCGGTTAGTATACGACCTTAGTTTCCACCGGGGTTGGTTACCCGATCTCCGCTAAGGTTGCTCGTATTCCGGCTGGTACCACGAGGAGGTCGGGATCGGAGTGGCTGGATAAGAGGTTAACGACCACTATGGGGTCTATATTCCGCATTATCCAGCCGTTTACCAACCCGGTCGATCTAGTAACAGAATGTAAAAAACACCACACGACGCAAGTTATGCACACCGCCATTTGGCAAAAATAGGTGCCCTACCTCTCGCAGCACACTTGCAGGCACGAACTGCGGTCGCACACGGGTAGCACTTTTGAAAAGAGAAACGTTCTATCACTGCCTATCTATGGGAAAGGGAAAAACTGCTTATCTGGCTAGAAAAAGAATCTTCATGCGTTTCACTACCTTTGCTTTCAAATCACATCGCGAGTAAAATTTACGGACTACTCCTGCCTCTTCCACAGGTCAGATCAAAGTGAAAGATCAGGACAAGGTGATCCTCAGATAACCGTCCTTGATCGAAACTTGCCTAACGAAATTCTTTATCGCTGTGTTCGAAAGTACGAAGTTGCATTTTCGGTTAAAGTGATCTTCTTCTAGCGCACGGCTTGCATCTTGCCAACCCGACCAACCCCCCAAGGTTAGAGAGCAAAGTGAAACACTCTCCCGACTGCGGGCGGGTCATCAGCCTTTATCGGCAGGTCAACCTCCTCGATCGAGTTAGCGATGATAGGCAAATTAGGCAACGTAAGCGAGCGTCTGGGATATCATTCTGATAGCAGAACGTATGCAAATTTGATTTGATTTTGTGAGTCGGCGCGCGGTGTTGCCGACCACAGATTTTTATTGAAAATTTACTCGGAAAAGTAGCGATATGGAAAATGAACTAATATTTAAATTTACAAATAATACTAACAATACTAATTATTGAATTTTTACAAATAATAAATTAATTCTAATTACTATATATATATGTGAGTTCGTTACAATATTCTGCTTAGGACGTCAATTAACCAAGGCTTTCAATTTGTCGCCGTTTTTCATCTGCCTTACGATAAAGGCGATCTATTATGCACACGTTATAGAGTTGATTCATAAATACTTTTTGCCGTGTTTAAGCAATAACGGCGCAAATGGCAGCGTGTGGACGTTGCTGAAAAATTGAATTTCAATCTAGAAATTATCTAATCATTGTTAAAATAATTCGCATTATGCTATGCTTAAATGATATTCTGTACTGCTACGTAAAATTACTGCCAACAGTCCTCCAAGCCCCGGCTATTCAGTTTACAATCTTGGTCATCCGTTTGTCATTAGCTAGTCCTGCATGATTAGCAATCTATGTATCGTTTTGAATGCGTATAGTCCACGGTGGTGTTCTGTCCGTCATAATATAAGGTTCCTGATTCTGTCGCTATCATTTGTTGAAGTAGGAGGGCACGTCGAGTTGATCAATTTGTTGGTGAAAGAGAATCCAAGGCATCTCCAGATCCATCGCTGCCGGTACACCTCATCGTGTCTACGAAGAAGTCATCATAACCATCCGTCGTGCGACCAGGAACATCATCGGTGCTTAGGCACCCGCGGAGGCCAGGATGCCTCCGCTTCAGGCAAGTCATTTGATGTTTGTGTTATATAGATGAAAAAGCACCCTCTCATCTTTCAGGATAGCCATTTCCGTCGTTGATCCGGGGGTCAGATATCCTTGGATACCTCACCGTGGCCGTAACCGTTCCTGGAACAACCGTTCAGAAGTCATGGTTTTCAATCCCGTCAGTCAGTAATTAAAACAGCTCACCAGTGATACTCTGTCGCATCAGCCCTCGAGTGTATCCAGTACCAGAACTTCGCAGTAGATGTCATCAATCCGTAGCAGAAACAAAAATTGTTCAGCATCCGTAATAGTGCTATGTTACATCAAAATACGTTCAGAATTAGCAGTCTTAGCCAGTTTGAATGAATTGATCAGTTGAAATCGTAGTGATTCTAAGGTGGGCGGTATGTTCGCGCAAAAACGATATCACCCTAATGTTTAGCATAAAATTGTACATTCTCACGATCTAATTCTATCACTCTATATTTCTTCATGCATTCAGTAGCATTTAATGCGACTTAAATGCTTGTTGGCTTGCAATTAAATTGCATTGGAAATGCTTATTGGTTACCTGGGTATGTTTATAAGACTCTGTGAGTGCCATTGTTGTGAAGGTTTCAAAGAGAAGAGCGAAATATTCAGATTCAATTCTTCATTGAATGCAATGGTGGCTTTGAACATACGTGGACGGGGGTTCATAAGTACAACGCCTGCAACCATTGAGACATAGAGATTTCTTTTAAAAAACACTTGTGTGCCTCATAAAGGTTGAAATAGTAATGAATGACCAGCCCACAGATGATTGTATCAAATATGATTATGCGTAGCTAATTTTACTTTAACTCGCTTGTGGTCTTAAAAAGCGCTATTCATGGGGGCGTAGCGACGGGGGGGGGGTTGGGGGTTCAACCCCCCCCCCCCCCCTGGAGAAAATTTGTTATACACTTTCAAGTTTGAAATTTCACAGCCAGCTGTTGTTTAGAGCATAGGAAAATGTACGGGGCTGATTGTACGTTCCCCGTCGGCGTCGTCAACTTAGAGCCGGGGTGTTTCGTGCTGTTTTAAGCTCCATTCATTTCAACCTTGGATTACTCGTCGCCCATTTCCAAGGAATCTCTGAAGTCGCAGTTTTTTTTGCATAAAAGATAAAAACTGTCGGTTTAGACCTGTCGCTCTATGGCGGCGGGGTTGTTGTACCGTTTCCTTACCGCTCCTAGATCCGTTTGCTTTACGACGTGACCGGTTCACTGTTGCCGACTTCCGCCAAATGTACGTTGTTAATCTTCCCAAGCAGTGTATGTTGCTTTTGATTCATGCATCTCCGCTACTCTTCGCTTTCAGCTTGTACTCCGTCAAATGTCGTCCGCAAAGTTCTCCAAGAGCATGGTCTGTCGGTCTATTAGGGGGTTTGAACATTGTCAGGTTCGTGAAGTGGCTTATGCCTCTTAATCGCAGTGTTTGCCGAAGGTCCGTTGTCCTGCTTGAATATACCGCTAGATCTCCTTATGTGTGTTATTGTCTGCGGCTACCCGCGATCTCACATACACGAGCTCATCTGCCACGTCCACGTCTGGTTCGTCGCCGTCAACGATTACCGTCTGCGAAAAAGCTACGTTCGTCTCATTTGGTAGGTATTAAATCAGACCGGACCAAGTCACAAAATTAAAAAAAATGAGTTGAATGAGAAGAATGACAGCAAACGAGCTTGAATTTTCTAAGCTACTTTTTACTCTAATCAGAATTCCTAAATGTTGCAAACAACCAGTTATGTGATGATTTCGAACAATTGATAGCTATAAACCATACAGAGCAGCAAACTTTGAACACGTTTTTCTCGAAATAAGATGTTTGTCACTTAGAGGCTCAAACGGTCGCTGTTAAGTCAGACCGAGCCGTCTGACTTAACAGCGACCGTTTGAGCCTCTATCATTCATGTATTTGTTCTTTGACGCATTGGTTTTAAGCCCAATCCAGGCTCCGCCTTCAGTCTAGCACAGATAACCTTCGTCGTGGCAAAGTTTCTGGCTCCAAGTCACCTGTTTAGCCACTTGGCAAAGTCACCTGCTTAGTCAAGAACTTTGCTACCTTTACTGAGAATCAAACCTCTTTTTTTGATATCTGATCCTCGGATCACTTTAAAGGCGATGTTGAGAATCATACAGGATAAGTTGTTCTGCAGCACCCTCGCCGAGACTCAGTTCTATGGACATTAACAGCTTCTCCCAGCTGAGATTCGAACATACAACGTACCTCAATGCCGGCTGCGAGGCCAAAATTTTAACTCTATTATTTCAATTTGATTTTTTTGTCTGACGAAGAACACTCAATTTGAACCAAAATAGTTTTCAACTGAAAATAATTCCCCATTTCCTGAATAAACTCCTTACGGCTAGGCTATATCAGATTTTTTCTTGTAAAACCCCCCTCAAGGAACATTTCTGGCTACGCCCGTGGCGCTATTTGTTACAAATAACATTAAACCCAAAGCACGTTCATCACAAATGTGACGTGCCATTCGAATGTCCTTGTCTTTTAACATGAACGGCAACAGGCATGTAAGTTAGCGGCGTCGATTCACTATCTCTTGCTTCTAGAAGGTATGACTAGTTTACTTTCACAGCAAACCGCTTGTTTCATAGCAGACAATATGGCACATACGCAAAAATTTCTGTTTATGAGTGTATGAGAGTCCTTATCCTTCTACCACAGGGTTGATGGGTCTCAAGCCATCATAAAATAAATTCATGCCTCCTAAAACCCCCACAAGCCAAATTTGGTTCCATTTGCTTTATTAGTTCTCGAGTTATGAGGAAATTTGTGTTTCATTTGTATAGGAGCCCCTCTTGGTAAAAGACGGATGGGTTTCAGTACACCATAGACAAAATTTCTGCCTTCTAAAACCTCCATATGCCAAATTTGGTTCCATTTCTGGCTTTAGTTTTCAGAAGGTCGCATCATCAACCCTTTTGCATGCAATATGCGACGTTTTGAAAACTAATGCCAAATTTGCTTGGTTGGTTCTCGAGTTATGAGGAAATTTGTATATCATTTGTATGGAAGCCGCCTCTCTTAAAAGGGGAAGGGGTCTCAGTACACCATAGGAAAAATTCTTACCTCCAAAAACCCCCACTTGCCAAATTTGGTTCCTTTTGCATGATTAGTTCTCGAGTTATGAGGAAATTTGCATTTCATTTGTATGGGAACCCCTCTCCTAAAGAGAGGAGAGGTCTCAATTCACAATGAAAAAAATTCTTGCCTTCTGAAACCCCCACATGCCAAATTTGCTGCATTTGCTTGATTAGTTCTCGAGTTATGAGGAAATTTGTATTTCATTTGTATGGGAGCCCCTCCTCTTAGAAGGGGAAGGGGTCTCAGTACACCATAGAAAAAATTCTTACCTCCAAAAACCCTCACATGCCAAATTTGGTTCCTTTTCCTTTTGCTTGATTAGTTCTCGAGTTATGAGGAAATTTGTATTTCATTTTCATGGGAGTGCCCCCTCTTGAAGAGGGGAGGGGTCTTAATTCACCATAGAAAAAATTCTTGCCTTCTGAAACCCCAATATGCCAAATTTGGTTCCATTTGATTGATTAGTTCTCGAATTTTGAGGAAATATGCTTTTCATTTTTATAGGACCCCCGCTCTTACACCCTTCTTAAAATTGCTCTCTTACTCGCTCCACAAAGTTGCTGGTCATTTTATTGTCAATTGCAAGGAACATTGTACCATCGAAAGTGCGATATCGCTCATAAAAGTGCTATTTTAGCTTAAATCGTTTCGGTCTCTTCGGCGCACTTTTTCGTTATCTTCCAAGCAATAAGTGCGCCGAAGAGACCGAAACGATTTAAGCTAAAATAGCACTTTTATAAGCGATATCGCACTTTGGATGGTACAATTTTCCTTGCAATTGACAATATCTATCCAACGACATATAAACTTTTCAGTTTCGTTCAGTACACTCAAAATATTCTGCACATAACTAATGGTAAATTTCCATATGAAATTCCAGATGGTTATCATGTGCCACATATAAGCACAATCCGCCTAGAAATACACATAAAAATTATACGGATATGAATAGCATGTGCAATTATACACATAAAAAATATACGCATATGAATAGTATGTGCAAAAGTTTCGCGTACCCATAAATTATAACTGTTTGACATTTGGTTTTTGGAGGCATGAATTTATTTCGAATTTATTTATTTTATGATACTTTGGGACCCCTCACCCCTGCGGTAGGAGGATAATTCATTACCATTTCAGCCTTTATGATGCACACAAGTGATTTTTAAAAGAAATTTCTATGTCTCAAAGGTTGCAGGCGTTGTACTTATGAACCCCCGTCCACGTATTTTCAAAGCCACCATTGCATTGAATGAAGAATTGAATCTGAATATTTCGCTCTTCTCTTTTAAACATTCACTTAAATAATGGCACTGACAGATTCTTATAAACATACATATGCCAGAAATACAGTTTACATTGTCTTTGATCTGATGATCTGAAATGGTATGAATCTAAATAATAAAATCTGAAAATCTACGTCACTCTTACGTACAACCCTTAGGGCTGTATACCTTGTAGTTTTATCGAATTGCTGTATGTAATTTTATTAGCACAAAATATTTTTATGGGCACGATTTATGAATTGCGAACAAAGGCTCTAACAACCTTCAATTGCAAATCGTCACAAATCAATGAAGAAATGAAGTTATGGTTTCAATTAAAGAGCACCGCTCCGCTTTAAACCAGCTTCAATCTACATCGGCGAGGCAGGTTTCACTACATCGTGACGATAGCTTTTAAAGTTTATTTTGTACTTGTCTATCAAATATTTAGTAAAAGGCTAGAAACTTTGATTGCAAATTAGCATTAGCATTAGCATATGTGGTTGCACACATCGTAGGTGGCTATATAATCACACTAGCTGACCCGACCAACTTCGTATTGCCACAAATTAAACTGTTCTTGTACATAAATCGTGAATCTCGGATGACCTTTGTCACAATCTTGAGTTTTGCAAGTTTCTGGGGAGTTCATGGGTGTTTTAATATACAAATTTTCCTCACAGTAAAGTAGAAAACAACTCCCCCCATTGCTTAGCATCATAAAATAAAGCGGATAGCATTTAAATATTCGCCATCATTAGAAACCATTTTGCGGAACACCAATTCTCGGTTGACCATAACGCGGAATATACAATTTCACAGAATACCATTTCGCGAAAAACCTTACGCGGGATGTACCATTTCACGGAAAATCTTTTCGTAGAAAGTACCATTTCGCAGGGGTGACCCAACTGAAGGAAAGTAATAGAGGTCAGTAGATCTAGGAAAATAAATAAACCTAGATAGAGCTGATCTCTACGGGGGGCTGCTCCCCGCAGTGGCCGGTGCTTCCGACGGCAGGTCGCCGGCAACACTCGCGGCCTGTGGCCGTCTCGCGCTGAATTATCTAATGTTACTATTGATAGTAACCCTCTTCCTAAAAAGGGAGAGGGGTCCTAATTCATCATAGAAAATATTCATGCCTCTGTGGTGGACGCTCATGATTGAAATGGTTCAGCGCGACGCGGATCGTTTATGCTGTATAAGCGTAAACGGACTGTACCGCGTCGAACGGTGACAATTATACGCTGACACAGCGCATAGCGTAAAACGTACGACACATAGCATAGGAAGAAATATTTCAGTACAATATAGTCGAGAACGACACGTTACGAGGACCACATCTAGTATTCTTACTCCAAACCGAACCGCCATATGCCAAGAATATTGCATGGCGATCCTCGCCAGTATGCAGTGAAAGCGAGTTTCGATACGGTTAAATTTTCTGATTCACGCGTTGGAGATGCCCAAGTTAAAAAAAAAGTGGTCGAGTTTTGTTCCGGAAGTTATAGTTTCAGAAATTGTGCAATGAAAAACGTCCTTGTTGGTTGCAAAGCGAAAAAGCACGCTTCGAACAGTGTTCTGGAAGAGACCACGTAATACGTGAATCGTAGAGTAAAAAAAAAAATTAAAATGGGATGGTTTAGTGCGGATGAAATCATCGCACCGGCCGCATCAAATAGCGTCATTGAAAAGAACCATACCGCACAAACAATTGCACTGTGCGTGATAGCAGCGTTGGCTGTAGGATACATTGTAGTACGGATAGTAGCAAAACTGCACCGCCAACAGACAGAAAGTGTCGCCCAAAGAGCTATTAGTATGGCAAATTTGCCAAACGTGTAAGAAACTACCAAATGTTGTGATTCAAAATAAAAACAATTAAAACAATAAACAATTACTTTAAAAAACAAACGTATAAAAAAAAAAAAAGTGTAGTGCTGTCCCAAGTAGCTTCCACGTTGCATTCGTACATCGACATACATTCTACGGATAAAAGTGCTGATTCAGTTGTACAACCGGCAATGATTTCAATCAACCAGACGATGACTGCGAGAGAAAATTTCGTTCGATGATTCCAGCTTCGGATGGATGGAAAACTTCACACTAGCGAGATATGGGAAATTTCGGCTGCTGCGCGGAAAAAATGTCAAATGTGATGACCATAGAACATCTCAAATATAACCAGAGAAATAATTGGGAAGTATCCATTAGTTAAAAAAGAAGAATATAAATTACTTTACAAAAAAAAAAATTTTTTAGGCACATGGACAATTTACAAAGGATTTACACATGGATTATAAACAAAGCGGAAACGATACAACAGGCAACAGCAATTT
Organism: Sabethes cyaneus; assembly: GCF_943734655.1. Lineage (NCBI taxonomy): Eukaryota > Metazoa > Arthropoda > Insecta > Diptera > Culicidae > Sabethes > Sabethes cyaneus. Next base: position 81,912,866 of record NC_071353.1, read on the forward strand.
TGAAACAAAAATTTGCTGTACGACTAACACCAAAAGCAGTCGAGAAGGAGATGCAATCCTTAAAACAAGATAGACTCACGATAGCTGAATTTGGTGAGAAAATGGAAGACCTTGCGGGAAAACTTGCGGCAGCGCATGTTTCCCAAGGCACGTTTCAAGACGAGGCGGCGGCTGCAAATATCGTGCAATCGACAGCCGTAAATGCTTTTACCGATGGGCTGGCAGATGCCCAGACATCTTTTTTTTGTTAAAGCTAGAAACCCGTCGGGTCTGGCTAACGCAATTTCGGATGCACTCGAGGTTGCGCCAACAACAGGCACAGCAAATGAAAGTGCATTGTGGTTTTCTTTCCAACAAGGAAGCCGTAGTAATAGGGGATACTGGCGTGGCAGAGGCCGCGGAAATTTTCGAGGAAGAAATGATTATGGAAGTAATAACCGTTCCTATGGTAGATACCGTGGAGGTTATCGAAACAACAATTATTATAACAACAACAACAACAATAAAAAACAATAACAATCGAAACAATAATACTCGATATCCCAACCGTGGTAGAAGTAACCACCGACCAGCAAATGTTAACCTAGCTGACCGAGTAGACGAAAACTCCCAAAAACAACAACAAGATCAAAATCATCCTCAAACTCAAAGTAGACACGAGGATGCAAATTTGATTGATTTATTTCGTTGAATTGGATCGATCAAGGCTTGTTAAATCTCCAAGGACTAAATTGAGGGTATTTAATACCGATATAAATTTCATAATAGATAGTGGAGCTTCCTGCTGTTTATTGGATGAGAAATATTTACCTGATAACATACACATAAATACAAAAGATATAATAACTATTAGGGGTATCAATGGAGCAACGAAATCGTTGGGCTCAGTTGATACCATATTAACTTTCAAAAATAATAATTTTAGTGTAAGATTTAATGTAGTGCCTCAGCTACCCAGCGGTATAGCGGGATTACTGGGCACAGACTTTTTATTTACTTATAAGGGTAAAATAGATTTTACTACTCTTACCTTAACCTTAAATATTGCCAATAATGGAAATAATATGTGCAGCATACCATTTGGGGAACATGACCAATCTACCTGCATTATACCGGCTCGTACTGAGGTGGTAAGGTACGTTGATACCGGTGTGACGGGTACTTGTGTGGTACTACAACAAGAAATAGTGCCACATGTTTTCATAGCAAATTCAATATCAGTTCCAAAAGAAGGGAAATTACCCGTAAGAATTATTAATATAGCAAATAAGGAAATTTGCATTGAAACAAAAAATATTGAAACAAGGGATCTAAGGGATTACAATGTGGTAGGAAAAATTAAACTGCCAAAATACGATACTAATAGAGCAAGTAAACTTTTAAATGAGTTGAACTTGAAACATTTGACAAAACAAGATCAGGCAGAGATGCAGAGGCTATGCTTAAAATACGCTGATGTGTTTTGCTTGAAAGACGACAAATTAACAGTAACGGATAAGTACACATCCAGTATTAAACTAAAGGATGGCACAACTCCAATATTTTCTAAACAATATCGCCTTCCCCTGGCGCAAAAAAGGGAAATAAATGACCAGATTGATAGGATGATGTCAGATGGAGTCATTGAAAAGACTAGTTCCGACTGGAATAGCCCAATTTTACTTGTGCCAAAAAAGTCGGCGAATGACAAAAAGAAATGGAGGTTGGTTGTTGATTATCGGAAACTTAACAATGTTCTTGAGAACGATACATTTCCCCTCCCAAATATAGAAGAGGTCATAGACTCATTGGCAGGAGCGAAGTACTTTTCGCATTTAGACTTGTCCCAAGGGTACTACCAATGCAATTTGAAGCAAGAGGATAGGCCACTAACAGCTTTCTCGACGTCGTCTGGACAATATCAGATGACAAGGCTTCCAATGGGACTAAAAATAAGCCCAGCATCATTTTCAAGACTAATGACCATAGCGATGGCAGGTCTTAATGGGGAGAAGTGTTTAGTATATTTGGATGATCTCATCATATTTGGTAGAACTCTAGAAGAGCATAACAGAAATCTCTCGAACGTTTTCCGAAGATTGCGAGAGGTAAATTTAAAACTAAACCCCGAAAAATGCAATTTTTTGCAAGAAAATTTAGTATACCTGGGACATTACATATCTGCTGAAGGCATCAGGCCTGATCCTGCTAAAATCGAAGCAGTGAAAAAATGGCCGATCCCTTCCACTGCGGATGAAGTCAAGCGATTCGTTGCTTTCGCAAATTACTATCGGAAGCACATAAAAGACTTTGCTAGGCTTTGCACACCGTTAAACAAGTTGACCAGAAAGGGTGTAAAGTTTGAATGGAGTAGCGAATGCCACAACTCATTCGAGAATTTAAAACAATGTTTTATAAATCCACCAGTACTGGATTACCCGGATCTAACGGAGACCAACAAATTCAACTTACATACGGATGCGTCTGGATATGCGATTGGTGCTGTGCTATCTAATAGCAACGGCAAACCGGTTGCATATGCCAACAAGACTCTGAATAAAGCCGAATCAAATTACAGTACGATAGAAGGGGAGTTATTGGCTATGGTGTGGGCTATCAAGCATTTTCGACCATAACTGTATGGAAGAGGATTTGAAGTCTACAGTGACCATAGACCATTAGTTTACCATTTTACTTTAGCTGACCGCTCCAGCAGATTAACAAAATTCAGGTTAGCTTTAGAAGAATATGATTTTGAAGTAACTTTCGGGAAAGGAAGCGAGAATGTGATAGCGGACGCGTTGTCACGCATTTCGATTCAAGACCTGAAAACACTTCATGAAAAAACTGTTCTGGTCGTTACCAGAGCTTCGAAACTTAAAGGCGAAAAAGCGAATGACGATAGGACTGATCAACCTTCGTCTAAGCAAGACAAATACGTTAAAATGGTAATGAAAGATAACATAAAAAGCATGCAAATCTCCACAGATGTAATTGAAATTCCCCTCAAAAGGACACAAATTGACCTACGGGCAATGTTGTCGAAGGTGGCGGAATATTCAAAAATTAATAATATAAAATATATAATCATCAAAAATAATAAGGATGTAATTGAAATTCCCCTCAAAAGGACACAAATTGACCTACGGGCAATGTTGTCGAAGGTGGCGGAATATTCAAAAATTAATAATATAAAATATATAATCATCAAAAATAATAAGGAGACATATGACGTCATTAAAAAATATGAAGAACTACAGATATATGGTCGACCATCATCAGTAAAAACATTACCAATTCTAATAAAAATCGGAGAGCAAATAGAAGAAGTAACAGACGAAAGGTCAAAGCTTTTAATACTAAACGACTACCATATATTACCGACAGCGGGACATGCGGGTATTAGACGCACACTTGCAACTATAAGCAAAAGATATTTTTGGAAAAACATGAAATGCGATGTAGAGAATTTCATTAAAAAATGCAAGCAATGCCAGATATCAAAAGTTGGAAGATGCGGAAAAACTCCAATGATCATTACGACAACAGCAAGCACAGCATTTGAAAAAATCTACGTAGATTTGGTTGGTCCTTTGATACCTACCAATGGATACGAATATGTACTAACAACGCAATGCGAGTTAACAAAATTTATAACCGCAACACCAATACCTAACAAGTCAACAGAGACAGTAGCTAAAGCATTCGTGGAGCATGTTATTTTAAAATATGGTGTTCCACAACGAATTGCGTCGGATAGAGGAACAGAGTTTATGTCGAGTTTGTTTACATCCATTGCCAAATTATTGAATATTCAAAAACTAAATTCTACAGCTTACCATCATGAAACTATAGGTTCTTTGGAGAACACACACAAATGTTTAGGAAACTTTTTACGCATCTATTGTAACGAAAAATTATTTTCTTGGGTACATTGGATACCATTTTACACATTCGCATATAACAATACCGTTCACACTAACACTGGATACACACCTTTTTATTTAGTATTCGGAAAAAATAGTAACATGCCTTCAAATTTAACAAATGATAATCCAGTGCCTATTTATGACATAGACAACTATAGCAAGCAATTGACGTTAAAGTTACAAGTATGCCATCAAGAAATAAGAGAAAACCTTCCTTCTAGCAAGATGAAAAGAACAATGAAAAATAACTTAAACACTGTACCAAAATGTTATAACAAAGATGACTTAGTCCTAATTAAAAATGAAATAGGTAAAAAAAATTGGACAATAAATTTATAGGTCCATACAGAGTAGTAGAGGACATAGACCCAAATATAAGGGTAGTGATCAATGGTAAAGAGGATATAATACATAAAAATAGAATAAAAAGTTATAAGGAATGAATATAATAATACATATAATTTGAAACAATAGGACGTGTGGTGGACGATTGCTTATAGTGAGTTCTTTCAAATTACATGGGAATAATACGCATTATATAAATCCTAGTTCATATTTCCTTGTTTAGTTTGAAAATTCTTATAATGAGTTCTTTCAGATTACATGGGAATAATACGCATTATATAAATCCTAGTTCATATTTCCTTGTTTAGTTTAAAAATTCTTAACTATAGATAACAATTTTTAAAAAATGTAAATAGGGCGTGTGGTGGACGCTCATGATTGAAATGGTTCAGCGCGACGCGGATCGTTTATGCTGTATAAGCGTAAACGGACTGTACCGCGTCGAACGGTGACAATTATACGCTGACACAGCGCATAGCGTAAAACGTACGACACATAGCATAGGAAGAAATATTTCAGTACAATATAGTCGAGAACGACACGTTACGAGGACCACATCTAGTATTCTTACTCCAAACCGAACCGCCATATGCCAAGAATATTGCACCTCCAAAAACACCCACAAGCCAAATATCGTTCCATTTGATTAATTAGTCCTTGAGTCATAAGGAAATTTGTCTAGGAGCCTCCCCTCCCGAAGCGGGGAGAGGTTTCAATTCACCATAGAAAACAATCTTGTCTCCAAAAACATCCACATGTCATATTTTGTTCCATTTGCTTGATTAGTTTATTTATTTATTTATTTATTGTTTGTATCAACAGACATATAGTTGTCCTAATGATAATTCGGTCTAACTAGTACGTAAAATATATAAAAAGTTCCTACGAATAGTCCTACGATTTAGGTAAAAGTCGAACCCAGCTGACACTTGGCTGAAAACTCGTTGTAGCCCGACGATGGCCCCGTTTGCTGCATAATTTGTCCTTCGAAACGGTACTTGGAGGAACATTCTACTACGAAGAGGTCGTGGTTGAGCCCGTAGACTGATATGGTTGAGAAGCCATGGACAATCGACCCTAGCCATTAGGAGATCAGCTACAAGGATTGCTCGGCAGAGATTTCTCCTAGTTGCTAGGGTATCCAGTCCAATTAGCATCAGGCGTGCTTCGTATCTTGGTAGCTGGAGCGGGTTGTTCCAAGGCAGGCGACGGAGGGCGAACCGAATGAATTTACGTTGTATTTTCTCTAACCGATCAACGCCGTTGAGATAATGGGGATTCCAGACCGCCGAACAATATTCTAGCGTCGAACGTAGAATATTCTAGCGCGCAGTACAAATTCTTCAAGCAATGTATATCGGTGAAGCTTTTCGCAGTTCTCATTATTAAGCCAAGACTGCGGGATGCTTTAGCAACGATGTAGCTGATGTGCTGCTTGTAGGTCAGCTGTAAGTCGAGGACTCCCAGATCCTTGATGCAGGACTCTCTTTTTATCAGTTCACCGCCTTAATTAAAATAATTAAAAATGATCGGCCGTTTTTTCCTGGAGAACGACACAACTGAGCATTTGCTGATGTTGAGTACCATTCGATTTTTGTTACACCACCTAGAAAAGTTCTCCAGTTGCTGTTGCAGAAACATGGCGTCCTCTACTTTTTTGACCTCGTTATAGATCTTAAGGTCATCGGCAAAAGAAAGCCTGGGTCCTCGTAGCGAAAAGATTACATCGCTGAAGTATAGTAGGAAGATGGGCGGACCTAGATGACTGCCTTGTGGAATACCGAACGTAGTAATAAACTCGCTGGATAACGATTCTCCGATTTTAACAGCCACATGCCGATCGGCCAAATAGGACTTCAGCTAGACCAGTAGGGTGCCACCAAGTCCTATCCTGTCAAGTTTGGCAATTGCAATTTCATGATTTATCTTATCAAAAGTAGCAGAAAGGTCGGTGTAAATTCCCAGTAAACCATTTGGTTTGTATATCTCGATTGCAACTGAGGTATACGAAATCATATCTGAACGAAAAAGTTACATTTCACGCCATATAAGAGCATATATGTACCAAAGTGGAGGCGATATACGTGCGAAAATTTTGACAACTATTTGTAATTCTATTTTGCGCAGTTTTTATAACACGTAACTAAATACTCCTGAATATATGATATAGATATAATCAAATATTGCAATTGTCTATCCTGCTTTATAATTCACAGTCATGAATTGTATATGAAGACACGCACGATTGCAAAACAACTTATTGTTCACTTCGATTTGACATACTCTAATCATTACACAATTCCAATGTGAAATTGACATGAAAACGATTTAATGTGAACTTTCTATTACGATTTTGTGTTATCTGGGTTGCGTCTGTTTGGAAACGCTTCGACAGGGTATCCGTAGCATAAGTAGTAAATGAAAGGAGATTTGTCGTGGTTGATCGTCGTGGCATGAATCCATGTTGAGAATCGTCGATAAATTGCTTACAATGGTAGAACACTGGTCCCAAAATTACTTTTTCGAATAGCTTGGATACCGCACACAAAGCGGCGATACCTCGATAATTGTCGATGTCCTTTTTCTCGCCTTTCTTGTGAACCGGGAACATTATCGCCGTTTTCCATAGCGTTGGGAAAATGCCGGTAGACAGAGACAAATTGTAAAGATGACGAAGAGGAGCAAGCAAACCTGTGGTGCATTTCTTGAGAAGAATAGCGGGTATCCCGTTCGGTCCAACGGAGGTGGATGGCTTCATTTCGGCGATGGCTCTTTGGATCATAGCATCACTTACTTTAATAACATTCAACGAAAGCCCAGAAAACGGAACAATATTTGCCTCAAGGAAATTTGGTCAGCTGAGTGTTTCACATGAAAATACATGAATTTTCATCTGCATTCGTTCCCGTTTTGTCTCCGTACCTCATAGCAGAAGGTAGACCGAATTCTTTCCTTTGCTCGTTGAAGTATCTCCAAAACGAATGCGGTGCTGTTTTCAGTTTACTCTGTATGTTTCGCAGGTAATTCGCATAACAGCGTTGGCTCGTACGCTTGTATGCATTGTTTATCTGCCTGTAATGATCACGCAGCAATAGACCACCATATTTCGAGAGCCTTCTTAGAGCTGCTCTTTTCGTTGTCTTCAAGCGTCGCAACTCTGCAGTCTGTCAAGGTGCATGTTTCACAGATAGAGGTATGCGTTTAGGAACATGTCGGTCAATAGCGTTATTGAGGATATTCGAGAAAGTCTGAACAGCAATATTGACATCGTTATTGTCAAGAATCTCGTTCCAATTGATATCTAGTAGTAAATCTAGAATACCAGCGAAGTTAGTTCGTCTAAAATCGTAGCTAACGGTATCCGGTATGCTACAGAAATTCTCCGATATATCCACTTCAAGCGTCAGGTGTAAGGCGGGATGATGATTGACAGTCTTCACGAGAGGATGTGAGGCTGCAGTAAGCCGAGGTGCGTAGTTTGCATTGCTGACGAAACACAGATCGAGCATTAGACCATTCTCATTAGTCACAGAGTTGATTTGTCGCAGAAGGTTGAGGTTGTAGCTGTCCAGCAGAGTATGCCTACCATCATGGAAGGTAGATTGTAATGGATCTGCAAACAAGAATCCATTTGCAGAGGTCTGCCACTTCAAGCTAGGAAAGTTGAAGTCGCCGAGGACCACCAGTTCATCAATAGGCAATGCTTGCATACAGATATCACGCACCGATTGAGTATGAGCTTTAACAAGCTCGAGGTCACGCGTTCGGTCAGGTGGCAGATAGAACAAACACAGATAAAGCGAATGTCCCTCTAGCTTGAGTTGCACCCAGACTTGCTAGATGGTTGACCAAGCACTATTTTCCACGATTTGTGCCTTGATTCTGCGGTGAACAGCAATCAACACCTCGCCGCCATGAGATTTGGAACTGTTCTGTGCACACCTATCAGTTCGAAAAACTTCGTAGTAGTCTCCAAATATTTGGCACGACAAGGTACGCTCACAAAGCCAAGTCTCCGTAAGAACGATGACGTCGAATGATTCGTCTGAACAGGTAAGAAAATACTGTGTTTGCGCTCACATTTATCCCGATAACATGCGCCACGTTTTTTGCACGGTAGTCCTCGAACTCCCGAAAGTATAAATTTTCGGGCCAGGTGTCGCTTGAGAGTGCAATATCTTTAGGATCCGAAGCAACTCCAATTTTAAATGACACGAAACGTAGTGATTATGGATCTTTTCCCTTTGGAACGAGCTTCACAACCCTCGGATTTGCATCAGCACTCAGTCCTAAGCATTCACGCACCAGAGCTCTAACGTCGTCTTCTGAAGTGTTTGGGTGGAAAGCGGAGAGGTAAATCCATTAAACATTGTCATTCATGGAAACCGTCCTTTTTTTTAACGAGTAGGGAAATCTGCTATCAGACACCGGAGAAGACAACTCAGGGAGTGGGGTTTGGTATCCCGACCCCCCTACTGGGGCGTGAGGATCCAGACCCACTAAAACCCTACTCGAGTCTCCATCCTCAATCCCCCCTGGAACCACCTTATCGGTATTACTTCAGGGAGGGGCTATTGTGCTTAACGCACACTCTTAGGTAACTACTGGTAGTTAGGCTGTTTATTCGCCGTTGATCGGCTTCCCAGCGGTTTTGTAGCTCAAGTACGATCTGGGTAGCAGCCGCATTGACCGCGCCCCAGACGTCCGAGCTAGAACACATCCTTTGGACTAAGTTATCCGCAGTAGTGTCCTGTCCGCTAACTGCCATCATGTTGCTTCTCACGCCCGCGAAACGAGGGCATATGAAGAAAGCATGTTCTGCAGTTTCCTCAACGTCCGCGCATTCCGGACACGCGGGGGAATCCGCATGCCCAAACTTGTGCAGATACTGTCTAAAACAACCATGCCCTGACAGAATCTGTGTCAGGTGGAAGTTGACTTCGCCATGGCGCCTGTTGACCCATCCGGATAGTTCCGGGATAAGTCGATGTGTCCACCGGCCTTTTGTGGAATCAGACCATGCCTGCTGCCATGTGATCATCGAGGCCGATCTTGTGGTACTCCGTATGCCTCTAGTTCCACGTTGGTTGAAGCACTCTACGTCCTCGCTGATGATGATACCAATAGGCATCATACCCGCTAAGACGCAGATTGCGTCATGTGAAACTGTGCGATACGCACTCACCACTCTTAAGCACATGAGACGATAGGGGCTTTCCAGCTTGGCTAGATAGCTTTTGGTACCTAACGCCGATGACCACACCGGCCCGCCATACCTGAGTATGGACTGGACCACGTTGGCTAAAAGCCTTCGCTTGCTGCCATATGCCGCAGAGCTATTAGACATCATACGAGACAATGCCGAAATAGCTGTGGAAGCCTTCTTGCAGGCATAGTCGACGTGGCTCCCGAACTTGAGCTTGTCGTCGACCATGACTCCAAGGAGTTTTAAGGACCGCGTTGACGAAATAGTGCAGTCCCCGACGCTGATATTTGCTGCACCGACTTGCGGTTGTTCACCACGATAACCTCCGTTTTATGATGCGCTAGGTCCAGTTTCCTGGATCGCATCCAATCTTCAACAATGCTTATAGAGTGGGCAGCCGTCAACTCAACCTCTCTGATAGATTCGCCGTAGACTTCCAAGGTGATATCGTCCGCAAAGCCGACAATCACCACCCCTACCGGGAACTTTAGCTTCAACACCTCGTCATACATGACGTTCCACAACACCGGGCCCAGTATGGAACCTTGCGGATCGCCTGAGGTGATTGGAACGCATTTCTTCTCCTCCGTGTTGTAGCATAGTACACGATTCTGGAAATAATTTTCCAGAATTCTGTACAGCGACACCGGCACTTGGACGCTCCGAAACGAGCTGGCTATGGAGTCCCAGCTAGCGCTATTAAACGCATTTCTCACGTCGAGCGTGACAACTGCGCAATAACGAATACCTGTCCTCTTGGGCTGGATTGCCACCTCAGCTGTCTTAGTGACAGACAAGATGGCATCCACCGTAGATTTGCCTTTTCGGAAGCCGAATTTGTTCCTTGACAGACCGTTTGTACCCTCCGTGTGCTGTACGAGTCTGTTAAGGATAACCCTCTCCAGCACCTTGCCGGCAGTATCGAGTAGACAGATCGGCCTATATTACGAGGGGACACCCGGAGGTTTTCCCGGCTTCGGCAATAGGACCAGGTTCTGTCGCTTCCATCTGTCCGGGAAGTGGCCAGCTTCCAGGCATCTATTCATTACTGCCCCGAATAATACGGGAGCCTCTAGAATAGCCGCTTTGATGGCCATATTCGGGATACCGTCTGGCCCCGGTGCCTTGCTCACCTTTAGGGATTTAGTGATATCGATGAATTCCTCGTTCGTAACCGTCACTTCCTCCCCGACTTCCAAACCGCCGTCGCCCACGTTACTTTGGATGTTCGCCGAATTTGTTCCTTGACAGACCGTTTGTACCCTCCGTGTACTGTACGAGTCTGTTAAGGATAACCCTCTCCAGCACCTTGCCGGCAGTATCGAGTAGACAGATCGGCCTATATTACGAGGGGACACCCGGAGGTTTTCCCGGCTTCGGCAATAGGACCAGGTTCTGTCGCTTCCATCTGTCCGGCAAGTTTTGGTTATACATTGCCGAATTGAACCCGAAAACTACAACCGAGGATGTCAAGCAGCTTGTACGCCATTGCTTGGAAATTGGTGACGACGTCGAAGCTGTTAAACTGGTTCCTAAAGATGCAGATATCTCCAAATATTCTAATGTATCCTTCAAAATCGGTTTGGACGCATCGCTCAAAGAACTGGCTCTCCAACCTTCTTCCTGGCCGACAAATTTACAATTCCGGGAGTTCACTGACTATGGTCGTAGGAGGCCTATTCCTTCGTGAAACCGGGATGCACCTCAAAAAAGCAATACGGGGGATCTCCGCCGCTTTGTCACACCCTTTGACGTCTCCACCGCTGTTAGCCATCCCGACAATGTGATTGAAAGCGGACGAGAGATCTCCCAGCTTGCTTGTTCAGGCAAGTACCCTAACAATATAGAACATGCGCCTCCCGTTGATCAATCCCTACGTTCCAGCTGCCGCACATCTCTATCTAAATTATGCCAAAATCAGTCGACTTCTCTTCAGTGCCTGGGACGCCAACAAGAAAGCATTATGGAAGACCTCGATCCGCACGTAGCAGTCCAAAATAATGTAATCGACCTCCATCAAAGCCGTCCCAGTCCTGCTTGCGATTCTGGATTCGAGGTCTTCCACCGCGACTTCTGCGGCAAGTATGATGATTCTCATAGCCAATTGTCTTCTGATGCTCGCACAATTTCCAGTACCAATGCCACGAACCGGAGTTACATCTACTACCAAAAAGTACGCGGATTGAAAACAAAGCTCAATGATTTCCTGCTGGCGTCTTCGACTTCCCACTATGATTCATCATCCTTGTAGAGACCTGGTTAGATGACTCGGTCAACTCTCAACAGCTTTTTGGTCCAGGGTACGATGTCTACCGGTGCGACCGAAATCCATCGAACAGTTCGAAACGGCATGGTGGCGGTGTCCTTATAGCAGTTAAGCGAAAATTCCGTTCCGACATGCTGTTTTCAGGAGAATACACTTGCGTTGAGCAAGTTTGGGTATGCATCGATGCAGGTAACAGTAACATTTACTTGTGCGGATTTTACTTACCACCTGACCTCAAGTTCAATCAGTCCATTGTTAACCAGCACATTGCCTCCATACGAAATGTCAGGTCCGAGGCTGTTGACGTAGACAGAATAATAATATGCGGTGACTATAACTACTCCAATCTTGTCTGGGAAAATAGTGCCCACGGTCAACTTTACATCGATGTTGTTGCTTCTCAACTTACACCAATTAGCACAATGGTAACCGACAGTATTGCGTGTGAAAATTTGGTGCAAATTAATAACTTACGCAATCACCAAGGAAAAACCCGAATTAATCCACCTAGCGGCGTGACGTAGCCTTTCTACTGCCACAATAATCATTATTTAATTTCTCAGGAACGTCTATGTATAATTAACTTGACTATATTTTTAAATATCCGTTCCGTATTCCTCAAAATCCTTATTTGCCAGTAAAATTACCAACGTATTGCGTAGAATAATTAAATTTTCTTTCCTTGGGTGCGTAAATACTTGTAACACCTTATTTAGTTTTATAATCGGTCGGCCTTAACTGTTGGGCTTCAGAGCCATATACGAAACTTGTTTTGAATTGACAATATGAAATATGTGTTCAAAACAGATTTTTTGATAATTAATTAATACCATGCGTTCAAAAGTTAGCATCTTTGAAAAACAAGAGTTCAGAAAAATTATTATTATCATACTTCGCTTTTGAAGACAAAGGATATCGACAACAAAATGATTAATCTCAAAATTTTACTATTAGTTTGCTTGGCTTCAATTTTGCAATATATTTGAATTAGAAAAAATAACTGAATAGAGCATTAGATATGAAAAAGAGAAATTGAACTTTTTCTTAGCTGGCGCTCCTTCAGATAATTATTTTTGCATGAAAATCAAAACTTGAGCTTCTTTTGAATGTACTTTCATGAAAAGATAGTCATTAGCTTAATCGCATCGTTTTTACAATGTTAGAGGGTTAGGAAAACAAGATGAGGTCGAAAAATAGTGCAAGCTGCGCCTTAAACATGCTTGAGAATAGGAAATATGATCGATATGATTTTCAGTGCTTGTCATTTTTGATTTATTTGTTGAAACATGATACATGACATAAGACATCTGTCCTTTAAAATGTCATTAACGAAAACAAATCTTACAAAATTACTACCGTGCAACGTTTACTTCAGGACTATTTTTCATGTAACATTTCTAAGCTCTAGTATCTATTGATTAAAAAGACCTACATGCTTAAATTAACTGCTTTTCGTCGCTGTTTGCTTTTCGTGTACAATTGTGAGTAACAGCAAGTGAACTGAAATCAAAGAAAAGAAAAAGCTTTTCGATTGAATCCCACTATTTAATATTTATTTGCAACAGATACGTAGTTCGCCTACGACGTGCAGGCTTCATGAGTGTCTTATTCCAAAGCGTATACGTATCTGTCGCGAATAAATATTAAATAGTGGAATTTAGTCGGTAAAAGTTTTTTCTTTTCTTTAATTTCCAATTTCGTATTCCACTAAGAGGCTTCAAAAACTTCAGACAATTTCTTGAAGACTTTTCTTGAATTTCAATGCAAATTTAAAAATTGCAAATTGTCATCCCAAGTAACAATTTGAGTTTTATTACACTCTTATGATAGCATTCAAGACCACAATTGGTCATGAAAACCACCATAAGAGTACAATCAAACTCACATTGTTGCTTGGGATCACATACACACATACATACATACATACATATATACATATATACATACATACGTACATACATACATAATACATACATACATACATACATACATACATACATACATACATACATACATACATACATACATACATACATACATACATACACACATACATCACACGCATTAAATACAATCAACATTTGTTTTGATTTCACACGTTTTAACGGTTTAATATACGGTGCTTAAGTGTTAAAGTTTAAATAACTTTTGAATGAACCGTCCGATTTTAAATAACTCGGTTTCGTTTGATAGATCTCAGCAGTTATTTTCAAATAATAATAAAATGTGTGATGTTTTTCATTGAATTAATGCTTATATGTTACAAAAATATGTTTTAAATATTATTTTTTCACATTTCTTTATGTAACTTTCGAACTACAAGCCCAATCGTCATGAAATTTGGAAGTTAAGGGTTTGCAAGGCTCCTCTTTCATATGCAATCAATTTTGTTCAAATCGGTTAAGGGACCTATGAGATAATGAAGTCCCATATTTTTCATATTTTTATACATAACTTTTGAACTAAAAGTCTGATCAGTATGAAATTCAATAGCGACCAATGGGACACCTAGACCTTTCATTTGACACTAAGAACATTAAAATCGGTCCAGCCATCTCCGAGAAAAGTGAGTGAGATTAAAAGCGTCACATACACACACACACACACACACACACACACACACACACACACACACACACACACACACACACACACACACACACACACACACACACACACACACACACACACACACACACACACACACACACACACACACACACACACACACACACACACACACACACACACACACACACACACACACACACACACACACACACACACACACACACACACACACACACACACACACACACACACACACACACACACACATACACACACACATACACACACACACACACACACACACACACACACACACACACACACACACACACACACACACACACACACACACACACACACACACACACACACACACACACACACACACACACACACACACACACACACACACACACACACACACACACACACACACACACACACACACACACACACACACACACACACACACACACACACACACACACACACACACACACACACACACACACACACACACACACACACACACACACACACACACACACACACACACACACACACACACACACACACACACACACACACACACACACACACACACACACACACACACACACACATACATACACACACACAGAAAATGCTCAGTTTTCGAAACTGAGTCGAATGGTATATAACATTCGGCCCGCAGGACCTTCTTTCCATTTCCGGTTTTCCAAGTGATTTCTATACCTTTATACTATATATTTATATAGTAGAAAGGCAAAACGTTAGACTTAATCTTTGTTGATGCTACTGATATTTTATCTAGTACTCTGAAAAACGCCGATTGTGTTCTATCGCTAGTAGACAACCTACATCCACCACTTGAGATCGAATTATCTTTTGCACACACTTCACAATGTACGTCATTAAATGATCAAGAGAGCATTGATTTCAGAAAAATCAATTTTGACGATCTTCGCGCATTTTTGCGTACCATTGATTGGTCAGTCGTCACGAATGCAGCTGACGTTAACAGTTCCGTCGAACAATTTACTTCGGTGATCAGAAATTGGCTTATGGAAAACGTCCCTAAACGTAGTGCTCCTGCCAAACCTCTATGGGGAAATTCAAGACTGAAATTACTTAAACGAAGGAAAAACTCAGCCTTACGCAAATATCGACGCACTCGAAATCATAGTAACCAATGTAGCTTTGTTGATGCTAGTAGGAGATATTAACAATATAACAAAGTTTGCTATCATAGATACGTGGCACGGGTGGAAGAAAACCTACGGAAAAGCCCAAAATCGTTCTGGAATTTCGTGAACTCAAAACGTAAAAGCTACGGTTATCCTTTATCCATGTATTTGCGTGATACTGTTGCGTCCACTCCGGTGGACATAGTCAATCTCTTCGCCACTCATTTCGAAAGTGTGTTTGATTCAGCTGTACCTCCCTCTCAGCTGGAAACTGCAATATCAACGACGCTTGTACCGGAAGGCTACGTGGATTTAGGAATTTTTACTACAACAGAGGACATTGTCGTGGCATCCATGAAGAAGCTCAAATCGTCGTTTACAGCAGGCCCAGATTGCATACCATCTGTAATTTTGAAAAAGTGTTGTTCCGAGTTGTCAAAACCGCTCTCCATGATTTTTAACAAGTCGGTGTCCAGTGGAGTTTTCCTAACTCTTTGGAAACAGTCCTTCATGTTCCCTGTTTTCAAAAAAGGCGAAAAGCGAAACATGGCAAATTATCGAGGAATTACGTCACTATGTGGTGCTTCCAAATTGTTAGAGCTGATTGCCTATGACTACCTGTTCTTTAAGTGTAAGCGATATATCTCGGTCGATCAGCACGGTTTCTACGCTAGCCGTTCGGTTAACACCAATCTACTACAGTTTACCTCAAAATGCCTTAACGCCATGGAGAACCACCAACAAATTGACACTATCTACACGGATTTAAAAGCAGCATTCGATAGAATCGACCGCGATTTGTTCTTGGCCAAAATCTCTAAACTCGGAGCCGACACATGCCCCACACAATGGCTGCGATCTTACCTGTTTGATCGAACGCTTCGAGTTAAACTCGGTAGTGTTGAATCCCGGGCCTTCACGAACTTATCTGGAGTTCCGCAAGGCAGTAACCTTGGTCCTTTGATATTTTTATTATACGTGAATGATGTTTGTTTTCTGCTTCCCGATGGATGCCGCTTGCTGTATGCTGATGACCTGAAAATTTTCTTGGTTATTAGAAACACTGAAGATTGCCGTGAGCTTCAGAAAATTCTTCATCGTTTTGTTGAGTGGTGCAAGTGGAACCGTATTATCATAAGTGTCGAGAAATGCTGTGTTGTATCATTCACGCGTTGTAAAAATCCAATACTTCACGACTATTACATCGAAGGTAGTTGTTTGGCAAGAGTTCATGAAGTAAAAGACCTAGGCGTTACATTGGATAATAAATTGACTTTTGATACGCATCGATCGATCATCATACAGAAAGCAAACTGCCAGCTTGGGTTTATCAAAAAAGTTTGTAACGAGTTCAGTGATCCATTGTGCTTTCGATCGTTGTACTGCGCTTTGGTAAGACCTCTCCTAGAAACTGCTTGCATTGTTTGGGGCCCATATCAGGAGTACTGGAACGACCGTATAGAACAAATACAAAAGCGATTCGTTCGGTTTGCTCTACAACGATTACCTTGGAGAGATGCCAATAACCTGCCTTCGTATGCTGATCGGTGTCAACTGATCAATTTAAACACACTGCTTACATGTCGGAAAATTGCCCAGGCCACATTTTCCGCCAAAATTCTGAAAGGCGAAGTTGACTGCCCCGCCCTGCTGTCACGTTTCCAGTTCAACACGCCTGAACGGCCGTTACGTCAACGTAGCCTAATCCATTTACCATTCCACAGTAGTCAATACGGCAAGAACGAACCAATAACCAGGCTCCAACGAACATTTGATGAGGTCATCGAACTATTTCACGAAACTACTGCTTCCTTCAAAAACATGCTGAAGACGACAAGAGTTTTTGACTAGTGGTGTATTATGTGTGGGACGTTTTTATTTAATTGTTTATGACTACTATATTATTTGTAATTTTTTATAGTTTGATATATGTATGTATGTGCCTAAAAGATGGTGGGGTTTTTATGCCTCTTGAGAATATCAAGACGGCTTTTCCCCACCCCAAGATCATTAAGATCAATTAGATCGGATGATTATATTCAATAAACATAAACATAAACATAAACAAGTGGCCAGCTTCCAGGTATCTATTCATTACTGCCCCGAATAATTCGGTAGCCTCTAGAATAGCCGCTTTAATGGCCATATTCGGGATACCGTCTGGCCCCGGTGCCTTGCTCACCTTTAGGGATTTAATGATATCGATGAATTCCTCGTTCGTAACCGTCACTTCCTCCCCGACCTCCAAACCGCCGTCGCCCACGTTACTTTGGATGTTCGGCTGGGAGGCCGACCATCCTACGCTATGGTCTGAGATACTGGAACGTCGGCCGTGGGGCGACTCAGCGGCCCTGGGGCCAGGGCCTTGGCTCGTGGCGCGGAAAGAGGCCCTCGATGATCCGCTCCAGCATCTCTGGTGATTGCTCAGCGGGCGCCATCACGCCCTTGGTCTTTGCCATTACGACCCTGTAGGCATCACCCCACGCGTTCGCATTGGCACTAGCACATAACCTTTCAAAGCAGTCTCGTTTACTAGCTTTTATCCCACTCTTAAGCGCTGCGCGTGCAGCAACAAGTGCTACTCGACATTCAACCCTGCCTTCGTCCGAACGAGCTCTTTGCATAATTCTCCTCGCACGAAAGCAGGCTCCGCGGACTTCCGCAATTTCGTCTGTCCACCAGTAAGCCGGTGACCTGCCATACCTAGGTCGACCTTTCCTAGGCATGGCAGCGTCACACGATCGCGACAGTACCTCAACCAAATGATCAGCGTTCGGATCGGGCATACCGCGATCACCGCACTCTCCGGATCGCTTCCACAAATACTTCGGAATCGAAGTATGATGTCTTCCATCCACGGGTGGTTGGAGTGTTGGCTCTACTCGGCACCTGCCGCCTCGTTATCTGACTGACACCATAGCGGACCGCCTGATGATCACTGTGAGTGTAGCCATTGTCTACCCTCCAGTCTCCTATCAGACCAGGACTGCCGAAAGTCACGTTGATGATAGACTCCGCACCGTTCCTACTGAAGGTACTTGTGGTGCCAAATCTACGTTGAGCTTTGCCAGAGCCTCAAGCAGAATCCGGCCCCTATGGTTCGTGCGACGACTTCCCCACTCTACCGCCCAAGCGTTAAAGTCTCCCGTCACAACCACCGGCCTTAGACCAGTCAGCACAACTCATACTCGGTCTACCATCCGCGTAAACTGCTCGATAGACCATCTCGGCGGAGCATAACAGCTGCAGTAGAACACTCCACCCACTTTGGCAACCGCAAATCCCTCGTCTGCGGTTGACACAACCTCTTGAACCGGAAACCTGCTTGTCGTCCATATAGCCGCCGTCCCGGACCCATCCGACACCCAGTTGCCGTTTCCGGCAGGGACGCGATATGGGTCCGAGATGATGGCAACGTCCGTTGCCGACTCGGAAACTGCTTGGTGTAACAGCTGCTGAGCCGTGCTGCAGTGGTTCAGGTTGAGTTGTGTCACTTGCACTATGATCGTGGCTTGGTCGCCGGCACACTAGCCGGGCACCTTGGACCTCCCGTTACGTGCTTTGCGTCCCTTTTACCGGTACAGATCAAGCACTGGGAAGGCTCCGCGCAGTCCCTTGCTTTATGGCCAGCACTGCCACATCTCCTGCACAATTGGCTCCTATCTGGCCCTTTGCAGTTCCAGGCCCTATGCCCGTGCTTGAAGCATCGGAAGCAAGCCCCCGATTGCTTCAGCACGCTTAGTGGGCATACCGACCACCCCGCTTTTAGCCTAGCAGCTTTCAGGGCTTCGTTTCCGTCCGCCAGCGGAAGTCGTATGGTGGCTACCTGGGTCCCGACAGGACCCTTACGCAGGCAAACCGCCTCGGTTGCCACCACCACTCCACTTTGCTCTTTGAGGGTCTGTACGACCTCACACACACATCGGTGATCTCATCCAGGTTTTTAAGCTGGAGAGTCATTTCTAGTGTGAGAGCACGTACCTGCACGCCCTCCCCGAGCACTCCTTCCGCTATCGACTTGTATGCGGAACTCTTCTTGGTGGCGTCCTTCTTCAACTCAAGGATCATTTCGCCCGTGCGTGAGCGGCGGATGCTCTGCACGTCCGCGCCCAGGTCCTTGAGTAGGGCATCTCCTCTCATGGCCTTCAGAACCTCCGAGTATTTCGACCCGTCGGTTTTCAGGATAAGAGCGTCGCCCTTCTTCGCTCGCTTCCCTGTCGGTTTAGGTGAAGCTTTCTTTTTGGTGGAGCTTCCTCTTTTCTTCCGCTTGGCCGTGACTTCGATCCACGGGCCACCCGTCTTGGTGTTTCCCGCTGCTTGGTCGGTTGGCTCCACCAACTCGCTAGCCTGAGGGCTTTTACCGATCAGGCGTTTTTTGGTCCACCAGGGGTGCCATCCCCCGGGGACTGTCTCAGACGCTTCGCAGATGCCTTACCGCTGTTGGTAGCGCTCTCCATGGCTTCCAGGGCCACGTTGCGACATGCCGTCAACGAGCAGGCATCTGTTTGTACCGACTTCGACGCCTTCACGGTCTTCAGCTCTCCTACATGCGCCACGAGGTCGTTGTGCACTTTGTCGCAGCACACAAGGTTCTCCGAAGCATGAGCAAGCTCTGCTTCAAGTCCTTGGAGAAATTGCCGCGACCTGACGTGAACTCGATGATTAAATCGAGCTGCTGTGACGCGGCTACCACTTTGGGTAGTTCCTCTCTATTCTTTCCCATCGCCTTGATTAGCGATGGGCCGTTCATCGCTGTGTCTGGCGTGGCAGGCGTACCGCTGCCCTTGCCACCCACACTAGCACTTCGGGTTGCATCCTTCTCCACCCATGGTGGAGAACGCTGGATGCCTCTCCTCGCTAACGGGTTTTCCACCGTATCTGCACTTGCTGTAAATTTGTTTAAAAGACTCATTCTGATTCTAAAGGGTCCCCCTCCAAGCCGCTATCCAAACCCATTTGAAGTAGTCGCTTTAATAATCTTTAATTGCTTGATTAGTTCTCGAGTTTGAGGAAATTTGTGCTTCATGTGTATGGAAGCCCCCCCTCTTAAAGGGGAGAGGGGTCATTATTCCCCTCCTAAAGAGGGGAGGGGTCTCAATTCACCATAAAAAAATTGCCTGCAAAAACACCCACATGCTAAGTTTGGTTCCATTTGCTTGATTAGTTCTCGAGTTTAAGGAAATTTGTATTTCATTTGTATGGGAGCCCCCCTCCTAAAAAGGTAAGAGGTCTCAATTCATCATAGAAAAAATTCATGCCTCCAAAAACACCCAGATGCCAAATATGGTTCCATTTGATTTATTAGTTTTCGAGTTATGAGGGAATTTGTATTTCATCTGTATAGGAGGCCCTCCTCCTAAAGTGTGGAGGGGTCTCAATTAATCATAGAAAAAATTCTTGTCTCCAAAAACACCCACATGTAAAATTTTGTTCCATTTGCTTGATTAATTCTCGAGTTATGCAGAAATTTGTTTCATTTGTATCGGAGCCCCCCCCTCTTACTGGGAGGAGGGATCTCTAACCGTCATAAGAACCTTCCTTGGCACCAAAAACCCCTACATGCAAATTTTCACTCCGATCGTTTCAATAGTTTTCGATTCTATAAGGAACATAGAGCAGACAGAAATTCATTTTTATAGGCATAGATTTGTATGGGATCCCCCCTCTTAATGGGGGAGGGGTCCTTTGCCATCGAAAGAACCTTCCGTAGCCCCAAAAACCCCTACATGCAAATTTTCACGCCGATCGGTTCAGTAGTTTTCGATTCTAAAAGGAACATAGGGACAGACAGACAGACAGAATTTTTTTTATAGGTATAGATTATAGACCTGGCTATGTCCGAACAACCGCAGGGAAAGTGGGTAGGAATGTTAGTGTAACATCTACTTTAGAAAGTGCAGGGAACCCATAATACTTTTATAGATGTTACAGGAAAATGAAGGATATCGTGTTAGTAGGGCAGATAAACAGTAAGGATCTTTTGTACTTGGTGATACATTATATTAGAAAATATCATATAATATTCATATATTTACATTTACTCCACATCTCGCACAGATGAAGTCGAATTAAAATCGACACTACCGACCAATCAAATACCGGCCGAACAGCCATGGTCAATAATAAAGTTAGTTGAAAAATAACAGCTCGAACTCTCAATTCGAATACGTAATCAATTTGAATGTAAACGAGTTCTGAACGAGATGTAGTGTAAATGTGAGTTGGATACCTGCTCGTCATTGTGTTGGCAAGAGCGAAACGAGGACAAGCGTGTGACAATGAAAAACTACACATTAACCATTCGGGTTATCTGACTTTCCCCCATCCTCGTATCTCTCTCGCCATGACGAGTCTGTGTAGAATCCTCTTCCTTCCAATGGTTGATCTTCGACTATCGATGCGCTCTTCCTCTCCAAAATCCAAAATCCAGAACACGACACACACTCCTGCGTTTAGCGTTGGCCAATATATAGAACACTCGCGCAAGTATATACACTGGTCGGTAGCGCAAACCACTTTGAGAAACCGAACCGTTGCGACAAAATGATTTTATTCTTGCTAGATACACACACACTGGCATGAAACAAAACGCTTCGAGAAATGCAAGTCAGGAGCTAACTCCAAATTTTTTCCCTTCGAATTAAACACTTCACAAATAATATTCACTAAAGAGGACACCATCTCATAATCTCCGACACTTGCACAACCGATTAAACCAATTTCAACGATTTCAAACTTCAAGATTTCGCAAAAAATTACAATACTACACTCCTACAACAAAAGCGCGACCGCCCGACCCGACTCGCTCGCTAGAAACTTTGATTGCAAATGAACTGAAATTGATTTACATATATCCTTTAATGTAACGCATGGTGTAACATAGGCAAATCGTGCCCAACTTTCGGCGCGGTCAGCTGAAACAATTACCAGCAACAATTGAAGCTTGCTTGAAAGATTCTGTCCAACAAATGAAACAAGTCGCTTTTTGAGTGAAGAGAAGGTAGGAGAGAATCAGCTTCATTTATTTGTTTCGACGATGTCGGGTCTTCTTGCGATCTTCTGAAGTAAGATAAGTTCGAAAATCGAAATAAATCGATGAGTTTTTGTAGCCTTTTTCTGAGAATAAATTTTCTTCGGCGGATGTCACATTTGCCTAGACCTCCTCTCCCCCTCTGGCACAACCTGTACAAAATTGACACCCCTCCCCCCATAAGCAGTGGACATCATTATTGAATGATCCCTTGAGGCACTTTTACAATAATTTTACCGTAAGTTTCAATGTTCACAATAAAAACTGTTGTAGATACATTGTTTCTACTACAAAATTTGATGTAAATTTTTTTTCGGGCTGCCCCTCCTGGTTACGCCAATGTATTTTATACTTCGGATATCATCCAAATTCAATTGAATTTTATTTTCACGTTATTTTATTTCGATTGAATTATTGTCCTTGTGACCACTTTTAGTATATCGTTTCCAACATTTTTTATATGATTTGTTTCCACGTAGTATACCGTCACGGTGCTTCTTAGGAGCTATCAAAGCTCGCTTTTGATAACTTTTAAAACGATCAACAATAAGGCTTTTATTTGGAGCGATTTTCCTTAGTGTACCTGTAAGTTCTGTAGGCTCAGCAAAATCAGCTTCCGATTCTTCAAACTTTAAATAAGAAACACGAGGCGGCTTTAACAATTTTTCTTTCAATCGTTTTGCTCGATTCTCTTGCTTCTTCATTATTTTCGCTTCACGGTTATCGAGATCAGATGTGAATGTAGTTATCCTGGAAAGAATCAGTTGTTAGTTCAATGATAAATACAACACTGATGATTTACTTAGAACAACTATTAAAAAACTTTCAGGAAAATTGATTTTTGATGATTATGTTACCTTTGTGACGTTCGGAAATTAAATAAAACGTTTAACGTAAAAATCAACTTCAAGTTACTTATATTTAATTTGGAAAGTCAAACGTATATGCGCGCACACCGAAAGGTTTTTCACTTCTCTTTTCTCGCAATTTTTCGTACGCGCCTCCCGTGCTGCTACCTGCTACATTAGCCAAAATGATTTTCTCTCATCCAGTAGGCATGCTAGGTATGCCCTTCAATGCTAGGCATGGAAGTAGGCATGCTAGGTAGGGCCCTTCCAATTACGCAAGGAACGCGATATCCGGATTGCGTAACTTCGCACATAGGTGTATGTAGAACAAAAACGTGGCCAAAATTATTTCAATGGTGTTTAAGTCTGTTGATGCATCAAATAGCTCAAAAAAGTTATTATTTATTATTTTTAGATGATAAATCTAGTAAATAACAGCTTGTTTTCAGCTAGCAGTGACATATGTCTTTTTTGACATACATTTTTAGTGTAGTATTCCCATTTATCGTTAAGCAAATATTGGAATCAAGAGAAACATGACTTAAAAACAAAATTAAATCATTGTTGTATTTTTTCTGTACAGTACAATAAAAAATGCAGATCGTAAGTCCTAATTTTACGATTTAGAACCGCTACGAATTTGAATCACTCTCACTTTCATCTGAACTCGCGTTTGATACATCGTTGCATCCTTCATGTTACAGGTTTGGCTGACCTGGAACGAGTAGTTTAAGCGCTTCGGCTGTTAAAGACTGGGTAGTTTTTATTGGCTTTGCGCGAGAATTAATCAGCAATAGTATTTCTTTCTCATATTATTAATTTCGCGGGCGAATCTGACTTTGACTGGACGGCAAAACTTCAGCGATTAAGGAGTATGCCATACAATTTTTTTCTGCCTGGTAATGTTGCTTATTATCCGAAGAGGAACGACGGAGCTTATAAAAATGTTGGAATCGCTGTCTAACGGGTACTCAAATTTTTGATTATACATATTGAATATTGTTGAGAACCGTCGCATCCCCACTTGCTGATCAGCACCGAATCAAATCAGAATTTAGATTTCCATCATCAGGCAAGGACAAAAAACGTCATCTAGATATTTACATAAGCATGAAGCTGCTACTAGGACTGCAACTTTACCTCAGCATGGGTATCTGTTACTGAAAATTCTACTTCTGGTGAATAGCAGTTTCGTTTAGCGTTCTTCAAAAGTGAATAATAAGGATAAATATTTTTGTTTGAGGAATATATAATTTTATACTGCTTTTTCGAAACGACGAATATAGTTAAAGCGTGTCCTGGCGAATGCTTTTGAACAGCATTTAACTGTACAGCTATCAGCGCGTTTTTTAATTCTGAAACCTTTGAGGGATTTTAGGTGATATCTTTAATGATGCTGGAAACCGTCGTATTTCCCACAGATCTTTGACTTATTTGTGTTGCATAACTTAAGATCTCAACTGGGACATTTTCTCACAGTTCCAAGCTTCGCTTGTTTCTCTCAGTAGAGTCTACAAACTTCTTACTTGGACGACCTGCATTTGATATCTCAGACCAAGTAGATGACTTGATTGTAGAACTCATCCAAGTTTTGTTTGCCTCTTTAAACCGATCCTTATGGTTATAAGAAGTCGTCCATGTGCGTTTGAACTGTGTTTTAAAACCACTCAATTGATGTTTCAGTACATGATAGTGATTCGGAAGGCATTTAAGAGTTTTACGTAAGAGTTTTAAGAGTTTTTTCATTTGCTTGATTAGCTGTCGAGTTATGAGGAAATTTGTATTTCATTTGTACAGGAGCCCCCCCTCCTAAAGTGAGGAGGGGTCCCAGTTCATCATAGAAAAAATTTTTGTCTATAAAAACACCCACGTGTCAAATTTGGTTCCATTTGCTTAATTAGTTCTCGAGTTATGAGGAAATTTGTATTTCGTTTGTATAGGAGCCCCCCTCTTAAAGTGGGGAGGGGTTCTAATTCACCATAGAAAATATTCATGCCCTAGAAAACTTTCACATGCCAAATTTGGTTCCATTTGCTTGATTAATTCTAGAGTTATGAGGAAATTTGCATTTCATTTGTATAGGAGCCCCCCTTCCTAAAGTGGGGAGGGGTCCCAATTCATCATAGAAAAAAATTTTGTCTCCAAAAACACCCACGTGCCAAATTTTGTTCCATTTGCTTGATTAGCTATCGAGTTATGAGGAAATTTGTATTTCGTTTTTTGGCTGCACTGTTCAGTTTGTTTACGTTGAGTTTTTAACGCCTCTATAATAAACCGTCTTTTTGCAGTGATTTTGAATATTAAGTGCGATTTTGAGTTGAATATACTCTTCGCTGTGTTTAGTTTTGTGCCGAGTTTGTGGAATTTCGCCTAATTAGTTTATAAAAGTGGATAATCATTTCGTTGATTAAGTGCAGTTGTTTTGTTTGTGTTGACTTCGGTCTGCTGCTATACTGCTGTTCAGTTTGACTTTTCCTTCCACTAAGAGCGACATCTGTATTTCAAACGCGTAACCCTCTGCATAGACGATCGATATTAAGAGTGTCCACCTCACTTTCATGATGGCTTGCAAAAAATGCAATAAGCACGTCAATGATTCAGACCAAATCGTTTGTCGCGGTTTTTGTGGTTCAAAGTTCCATATGATTTGCGCTAATATTGATCTTCCGGTTATGGATATCCTGGGCGAGTACGAGCGTAATGTTTTTTGGATGTGCAATGGTTGTGCGGATTTATTCTCCAACGAACATTTTAGAAACATCGCTCTACGGAATGAAATCAGTAGCACTGCTGCTTCGGCAAGCGATATAAAGGCCATGAAGACCGATATTGATAAGCTGAGTACCGCAATCAACACGCTTGCCTCCAAGGTTGACATAAAACTTCAAACTCCTCTGCCGGTCTCTCCTATGCCATGGGGCAATCGCAATGACTTGATGCCGAATACCCCCAAACGCAGACGTGCAAATAGCGGGAATCCTGTTGATTCAATTAAGAGCGCAAGTGGTACTCGCGGTACAAAGCCTTCGGCGGGCTCAGTAAAAACAGTATCGTTGAGCGACGACCTTTTTTGGATTTATCTTTCATCTTTTCATCCTAATACTTCAGTGGATGATATGTTGACGTTTGTGCAGGACTGTTTGGATCTTGATTCTAGTACAAAGCTTAAAGTGGTAAAACTGGTACCCAAAGGTACAGACCTTTCTACGTTAAGATACGTCTCCTTTAAAGTCGGTATCAGTCGTGACCTAAAACACGTTGCGCTGTGTAGCGACTCCTGGCCTGAAAATGTGTTTTTCCGTGAATTCGAGGACAACCGATCAAAAAACGTTGTTGTCGGATTGCAGTTGAATTCACAAACAACAACGCTTCTCAAGCCACTAGATGGCGATGGACAGAATCATGCGAAACCACCGGAAGTGCAGTAGGTACCAGCGCTGCTCTACCATTGACACACCAGGAACCAGAACGCACTGCCTGTCGCATTATGGGAGACCTCAGCCCACCCGACCCAGACATGCTGGAAGTTTCTTGTCGTCGTAGTCATCTCGTTTCCTGCCATCAGAGTCGTTCTGGTCCTGCGGTTGGGATTGGTAGCGGGGTCTCCCAAACATCGTTCTCAGGCAAGTATGCGTACGTTAGTAACATTCATTTGCCTGATCAACATCCGTGTTCCAGCGAACCGTCTACTAGTCTACCAAACGGCAGGGTCCGATCGGGAGAATTGAGATGCATCAGTCCGGGACGCACAACACAAAGCAATATGGTAGCCCTTGATCCGCCTAGCTCAGCCTCGCCCGATGCCGGTTTCACCCAATCACAGTTAAATAGTTCCTGCCATCATAGTCGTCCCGGTTCTGAGTCTAGTGCTGCGATCAGGGCTTACCAAGCTGCCCTCTTTGGCAAGTATCCATCTTCTCGTGACGTTGCTCGACCTGATATCGCCTCCACTTCCAGCTCGACGTCAGCAGTTCTATCAGCCACTTCATCGCAAGTTTTTCTATACTACCAGAATATTGGTGGTATTAATAGTTCTCTTGCTGAGTACCAGCTGGCTTGCAGTGACGCATGCTACGATATCTACGCTTTCACGGAAACTTGGCTGAAGAACAGCACACTATCGAAGCAACTGTTTGACGACAGGTACTCGGTTTATCGGCACGATCGGACAGCCTTAAATAGTAACAAAAGCTCTGGCGGCGGAGTTCTTTTGGCCGTGCGCTCCTACATCAAATCCTGGCAATTGAAACCTCCCGAAATAACGACGGTCGAGCATCTGTGGGTAGCGATATCGACTCAATCTGGAACGGTTTTTATCTGTGTCGTATATTTTCCACCTGACCGCATCAATGACAGCAACATAATCGACAAACACGCACTCTCTCTCGAATGGGTTGTCTCTCAAATGGAAGCTAATGATAGCATTATTATTGTAGGCGATTTCAACCTCAGCACAGTTTCGTGGCTCAGCGATACGAATAATTTCCGCTTTCCTGACTTTGCTCATTCCTCTTTTCGTCCAGCTTCACTGTCCTTGCTTGATTCATATTCAACAGCCGGACTGAGACAGCTGAATGGCATTTTGAATGCAAATAACCGTTTGCTTGATCTGTGTTTCGTAAGCGAAGAATTAGGGCAACGTTGTTTAATTCTGCAAGCCCCAACACCACTCGTCAAGCATTGCAGGCATCATCCACCTCTATTGTTGACACTGGATTTGAAACCCGAATATCGTTTCTTAGACCATGCGGAAACCGTCTATTACGACTTTCTCAGAGCAGACTTCGAGGCGATGAACAGTTTTTTGGCTAACTTGGACTGGAATTCTTTACTCGCTAGTCATGACGTTAGCTTTGCTGCTTCCACCGTTTGTGGCATCATACTTTACGCGATCGATCAGTTTACACCCAAAAAATTCAAACGCAAGCCTTCTAAGCCCGCATGGTCCAACTCGGAACTTAAACGCCTGAAACGACTGAAAAGAGCTGCCCTTAGGAAATACTGCAAATATCGCTCGGACCGCACCAAAGTTGACTATGCACATGCTAACTCCAACTACAAGCGCCTAAATAATAGTTTGTTTATTGCCCATAATTCGCATCTGCAGAGCTCTCTTAGAGCAAATCCCAAGAAGTTTTGGACCTTTGTAAACGAACAACGGAAAGAATCTGGACTTCCTTCCAATATGACTGACGGCGTTAAAGTAGCGGATTCAGTCGCAGGTATTGCCGACTTGTTTCGCACGCAATTCAGTAGCGTTTTTTCTGATGAGATCGCCCTTGCTCATGACATTGTGGCAGCCACAAGTAACATTACTCGCTTAACCGTTTCCAGTTTCCCGTACAACGTAACTAGCGATGTGGTGATCTCTGCTGGGAAACATTTGAAATCCTCAACTGGATGCGGCCCAGATGGCATTCCTTCCATAGTCTTGAAACGCTGTTTAAATACTCTTGCATTGCCCTTAGCTAAGGTTTTCGATATATCATTGACGATGGGAGTTTTCCCCGAGTGCTGGAAGGATTCCTTTGTTTTCCCTGTGCACAAAAAGGGATGCAAAAGAACCTTTGCCAATTACCGTGGTATTGCTGCCTTAAGTGCTGTCTCTAAGCTGTTTGAGCTAATCGTTCTGGAAAAGTTGATGCAAGATTGCTCACACTGCATCTCTCCTGACCAGCATGGATTTATGCCAAAGCGCTCAACGACAACTAATTTAATCGCCTTTACATCGTTCATCATCCGTGCAATGCAAGAAGGGAATCAAGTTGACGCTATATATACGGACCTTTCTGCAGCTTTCGACCGTATAAACCATGAAATAGCCATCTCTAAATACCACGAACTGGGCATTCACGACAATCTGCTGGCTTGGCTTCGCTCCTATCTCATCGGCAGAACTATGTCAGTCAAAATCGGCGATTACGTATCGTCACCCTTCGTAGCAACTTCCGGCGTTCCCCAAGGCAGTCATTTGGGACCGTTCTTGTTTCTGCTGTACATGAATGACGTGAACAGTATCCTCAAATGTTCGAGATTATCTTATGCTGACGATTTGAAAATGTACTGTACAGTAAAAAGCCCTAATGATGCCCATCTCTTGCAACAGGATTTGGAGACCTTTGACGAATGGTGCCGAATTAACAAGATGTCACTAAATGTGTCCAAGTGCTCAGTCATCTCCTTCGGTCGCAAACGTAACATGTATCTGCACGATTACGCCCTTTGTGAGACGGCCCTAAAGCGCGAAACAACCGTTAAAGACTTGGGAGTCTTGCTTGACTCTAAACTAACGTTCAAGAACCACATTTCCTACGTTGTATCCAGGGCTTCCTCGCAACTAGGATTTCTGTTCCGCTTTGCGAAAAGCTTCAAGGATGTATATTGCTTAAAATCTCTATATTGCTCGCTAGTTCGTCCTATGCTGGAATACTCCGCCATTGTTTGGTCACCTTTTTACCAAAATGCAATTCATCGGATTGAAGCAGTTCAACGCAAATTTATCAGGTTTGCTCTGCGACACCTCCGCTGGCGTGACCCACGTAACCTGCCAAGTTACGAAAGCCGTTGCAAGCTGATTAATTTAGAACCGCTGGAAGGAAGGCGCAATGTGGCTAAGGCGTGTTTTGTCGGCGATCTTCTTCAAGGAAATATCGATAGTCCTGAATTGCTTAATCGCCTAGATATCAACACTAGAAGACGTAATCTTCGTTCGCACGCCTTTCTCGTCAATCGACATTCAAGAACTAACTATGGGTTACACGAACCAGTGCTTAGTATGTGCCGGGTTTTTAATAGCTGCTATGAGGTGTTTGATTTTAATGTGTCTCGTGAAAACAATAAGCGTTGTTTTAAAAGATGTTTGTGCTAGGTTAGTTCATATATGTTTTAAATAGATTTTGTCATTAGGATTATACTTTATCTGTTGACTATAATAAATGTAAATGTAAATGTTTGTATAGGAGCCCCCCCTCTTAAAGTTGGGAGGGGTCCTAATTCACCATAGAAAATGTTCTTGCCCCCGAAAACTTTCACATGCCAAATTTGGTTTCATTTGCTTGATTAGCTCTCGAGTTATGAGGAAATTTGTATTTCATTTGTATAGGAGCCCCCCCTCCTAAAGTGAGGAGGGGTCCCAGTTCATCATAGAAAAAATTTTTGTCTCCAAAAACACCCACGTGTCAAATTTGGTTCCATTTGCTTGATTAGTTCTCGAGTTATGAGGAAAATTGTGTTTCTTTGGTACAGGAGCCCACCCTCTTAAAGTGGGGAGGGGTCCTAATTTACTATAGAAAATATTCTTGCCCTCGAAAACCTTCACATGCCAAATTTGGTTCCATTTGCTTGATTAGTTCTCGAGTTATGAGGAAACTTGTATGGAAGCCCCCCCTTTTAAAGAGGAGAGGAGTTATAATTCCCCTTATAAAAAGGGGAGGGGTCTCAATTTACCATAGAATAAATTCTTGTCACCGGAAACACCCACATGCCAAATTTTGTTGTATTTGCTTGATTAGTTGTCGAGTTATGCAGAAATTTGTGTTTCATTTGTATGGGAGCCCCCCCTCTTAGTGGGGGGAGGGGTTTCTAACCATCACTAAAACCTTTCCTGGCCCCAAAAAACCTCTACATGCATATTTTCATGCCGATTGGCTCAGTAGTTTTCGATTCTATAAGGAACATACAGACAGACAGACAGAAATCCTTCTTTATAGGTATATATATATATACATATATCTATACCTATAAAGAAGGATTTCTGTCTGTCTGTCTGTCTGTCTGTCTGTCTGTCTGTCTGTCTGTCTGTCCGTATGTTCCTTATAGAATCGAAAACTACTGCACCAATCGGCATGAAAATATGCATGTAGAGGTTTTTTGGGGCCAGGAAAGGTTTTAGTGATGGTTAGAAACCCCTCCCCCCACTAAGAGGGGGGGCTCCCATACAAATGAAACACAAATTTCTGCATAACTCGACAACTAATCAAGCAAATAGAACAAAATTTGGCATGTGGGTGTTTTCGGTGACAAGAATTTATTCTATGGTAAATTGAGACCCCTCCCTTCTTTATAAGGGGAATTATAACTCCACTCCTCTTTAAAAGGGGGGGCTTCCATACATATTTCCTCATAACTCGAGAACTAATCAAGCAAATGGAACCAAATTCGGCATGTGAGAGTTTTCGAGGGCAAGAATATTTTCTATAGTAAATTGGGACCCCTCCCCACTTTAAGAGGGGGGGCTCCTGTACCAAAGAAACACAATTTTCCTCAAAACTCGAGAAGCAATTAAGCAAATGGAACCAAATTTGGCATGTGAGTGTTTTTGGAGACAAAAATTTTTTCTATGATGAATTGGGACCCCTCCCCACTTTAAGAGAGGGGGCTCCTATACAAACGAAATACAAATTTCCTCATAACTCGAGAACTAATCAAGCAAATGGAACAAAATTTGGCACGTGGGTGTTTTTGGAGACAAAATATTTTTCTTTGATAAATTGGGACCCCTCCCCACTTTAGTAAGGGGGGCTGCTATACAAATGAAATACAAATTTCCTCATAACTCGAGAGCTAATCAAGCAAATGAAACCAAATTTGGCATGTGAAAGTTTTCGAGGGCAAGGATATTTTCTATGGTGAATTAGGACCCCTCCCAACTTTAAGAGGGGGGGCTCCTATACAAACGAAATACAAATTTCCTCATAACTCGAGAACTAATCAAGCAAATGGAACCAAATTTGGCACGTGGGTGTTTTTGGAGACAAAAATTTTTTCTATGATGAATTGGGACCCCTACCCACTTTAGGAGGGGGGGCTCCTATACAAATGAAATTCAAATTTCCTCATAACTCGAGAACTAATCAAGCAAATAAAACCAAATTTGGCATGTGGAGGTTTCTGGAGGCAAAAATATTTTCTATGGTGAATTAAGACCCCTCCCAACTTTAAGAGGGGGGGCTCCTATACAAATGAAAAACAAATTTCCTAATAACTCGAGAACTAATCAAGCAAATGGAACCAAATTTGACATGTAAGTGGTTTTGGACGCAAGATTTTTTTCTATGGTGAATTGAGACCCCTCTCTTCTTTAGAAATCGAGTTATGGCCCATCTCCCCTTTAAGAGGGTGGGCTTCCATACAAATGAAATGCAAATTTCCTCTTATCTCGAGAACTAATCAATCAAATGGAACCAAATTTGGCATGTGGGAGTTTTAGATGGCAGAAATTTTTTCTAAGGTGAATTACGACCCCTTCCCCTTTTAAGATGGGAGCTCCCATACAAATGAAATTCAAATTTCTTTATAACTTGAGAACTAATCAAGCAAATGGAACCAAATTTGGCATGTGGGAGATTTTGGGGTCTAGAATTTATTTTACGTTAGTTAGAGACCTCTCACCCCTGTGGTAGGGGGATATGGACTCTCATACAAATAAAACAGAAATTTTTGCGAAACTCAAAAACTAATCGAACTCGAGAAATTCGAGACTCTTCCATAAAACATTAGTCAATACAAGACCACAAAAACTATCTATAGTAACACTAGATCATTCAGGACGAGCCGGTCGCGAGTGTTGCCGGTGACCCGCCGTCGGAAGCGCCGCCCACTGGGGGGCTTGCAAAACTCGAGATTGTGACAAAGATCATCCGAGATTCATGATTTATGTACAACACAGGTTAATTTGTGGCAATACGAAGTTTGTCGGGTCAGCTAGTATATATATATATATATATATATATATATATATATATATATATATATATATATATATATATACAGGTTAATTTGTGGCAATACGAAGTTTGTCGGGTCAGCTAGTATATATATATATATATATATATATATATATATATATATATATATATATATATATATATATATATATATATATATATATATATATATATATATATATATATATATATATATATTATATATATATATATATATACTAGCTGACCCGACAAACTTCGTATTGCCACAAATTAACCTGTGTTGTACATAAATCATGAATCTCGGATGATCTTTGTCACTTCTCGAGTTTTGCAAGCGGCGCTTCCGACGGCGGGTCACCGGCAACACTCGCGACCGGCTCGTCCTGAATGATCTAGTGTTACTATAGATAGTTTTTGTGGTCTTGTTATTGATTAATGTTTTATGGAAGAGTCTCGAATTTCTCGAGTTGGATTAGTTTTTGAGTTTCGCAAAAATTTCTGTTTTATTTGTATGAGAGTCCATATCCCCCTACCACAGGGGTGAGAGGTCTCTAACTATCATAAAATAAATTCAAGACTCAAAAATCTCCTACATGCTAAATTTGGTTCCATTTGCTTGATTAGTACTCAAATTATAAGGAAATTTGTAATTCATTTGTATGGGAGCCCACCCTCTTAAAAGGGAAAGGGGTCGTAATACACCACAGAAAAAAAATTCTGCCATCTAAAACTCTCACATGCCAAATTTGGTTCCATTTGCTTGATTAGTTCTAAAGTTATGAGCAAATTTGTATTTCGTTTGAATGGGAGCCCCCCCCCTCCTAAAAAGGTAAGAAGTCCTAATTCATCATGGGAAAAATGGTTGCCTCCAAAAACACCCACATGCCAAATATGATTCCATTTGCTTGATTAGTTCTCGAATTATGAGGAAATTTGCATTTCATTTGTGTAGAAGCCCCCCTCTTGAAGTGTGGAAGGATCCTAATTCACCGTAGAAAATATTTTTGCCTCCAAAAACCTCCACATGCCGAATTTGGTTCTATTTGCTTGATTAGTTCTCGAGTTATGGGAAATTTGTATTTCATTTGTATTGGAGCCCCCCCTCCTAATGTGGGAAGAGGTCCTATTTCATCACAGAAAAAATTCTTGCCTCCAAAAACACCTACACGCCAAATTTGGTTCCATTTGCTGGATTAGTTCTCGAGTTATGAGGAAATTTGTATTTCGTTTGTATAGGACCCCCCCTCCTAAAGTGGGGAGGGGTCCCAATTCATCATTGAAAAAAAATTGTCTCCAAAAACACACACATGCCAAATATGGTTCAATTCGCTTGATTAGTTCTCGAGTTATGAGGAAATTTGTATTTCATTTATACAGGAGCCCCTCCTCTTAAAGTGGGGAGGGGTCCTAATTCACCATAGAAAATTTTCTTGCTCTCGAAAACCTTCACATGCCAAATTTGGTTGCATTTGCTTGATTAGTTCTCGAGTTATGAGGAAATTTGTATGGAAGTCCCTCCTCTTAAAGGGGAGAGGAGTTATAATTCCTCTTATAAAGAGGGGAGGGGTCTCAATTCACCATAGAATAAATTCTTGTCACCAAAAAAAAACACCCACATGCCAAATGTTGTTCTATTTGCTTGATTAGTTCTCGAGTTAGGAGGAAATTTGTATTTCATTTGCACAGGAGCCCCCCCTCTTAGAGTGGGGAGGGGTCCTAATTCACCGTAGAAAATTTTCTTGCCCTCGAAAACCTTCACATGCCAAAGTTGGTTCCATTTGCTTGATTAGTTCTCGAGTTATGAGGAAATTTGTATGGAAGCCCCCCCTCTTAAAGGGGAGAGGAGTTACAATTCCCCTTATAAAGAGGAAGGGGTCTCAATTTACCATAGAATAAATTCTTGTCACCGAAAACACCCACATGCCAAATTTGGTTCTATTTGCTTGATAAGTTCTCGAGTTATGAGGAAATTTGTATTTCATTTGTATAGGAGCCCCCCCTCCTAAAGTGGGGAGAGGTTCTTATTCATCATAGAAAACATTCTTGCCTCCAAAAACACCTACATGCCAAATTTGGTTCCATTTGCTGGATTAGCTCTCGAGTTATAAGGAAATTTGTATTTCGTTTGTATAGGAGCCCCCCCCCCCCCCTCTTAAAGTGGGGAGGGGTCCCAATTCATCATAGAAAAAAATTTTGTCTTCAAAAACACACACTTGCCAAATTTGGTTCCATTTGCTTGATTAGTTCTCGAATTATGAGGAAATTGGTATTTCATTTGTACAGGAGCCCCCCCTCTTAAAGTGAGGAGGGGTCCTAATTCAACATAGAAAATTTTCTTGCCCTCGAAAACCTTCACATGCCAAATTTGGTTCTAGTTGCTTGATTAGTTCTCGAGTTATGAGGAAATTTGTATGGAAACCCCCCCTCTTAAAGGGGAGAGGAGTTATAATTCCCCTTATAAAGAGGGGAGGGGTCTCAAATTACCCTAGAATAAATTCTTGTCACCGAAAACACCCACATGCCAAATTTTGTTCTATTTGCTTGATTAGTTCTCGAGTTATGCAGAAATTTGTGTTTCATTTGTATGGGAGCCCCCCCCTCTTAGTGGGGGGAGGGGTCTCTAACCATCACTAAAACCTTTCCTGGCCCCAAAAACCTCTACATGCAAATTTTCACGCCGATTGGTTCAGTAGTTTTTGATTCTATAAGGAACACAGGACAGACAGACAGACAGACAGACAGACAGAAATCCTTCTTTAGAGGTATAGATATATATATATATTTATACTAGCTGACCCGACAAACTTCGTATTGCCACAAATTAACCTGTGTTACATAAATCATGAATCTCGGATGATCTTTGTCACAATCTCGAGTTTTGCAAGCCCCCCAGTGGGCGGCGCTTCCGACGGCGGGTCACCGGCAACACTCGCGACCGTCTCGTCCTGAATGATCTAGTGTTACTATAGATAGTTTTTGTGGTCTTGTATTGACTAATGTTTTATGGAAGAGTCTCGAATTTCTCGAGTTCGATTAGTTTTTGCGTTTCGCAAAAATTTCTGTTTTATTTGTATGAGAGTCCATATCCCCCTACCACAGGGGTGAGAGGTCTCTAACTATCGTAAAATAAATTCAAAACTCCAAAATCTCCCACATGCCAAATTTGGTTCCATTTGCTTGATTAGTTCTCAAGTTATAAGGAAATTTGAATTTCATTTGTATGGGAGCTCCCCTCTTAAAAGGGGAAGGGGTCGTAATTCACCATAGAAAAAATTTCTGCCATCTAAAACTCCCACATGCCAAATTTGGTTCCATTTGATTGATTAGTTCTCGAGATAAGAGGAAATTTGCATTTCATTTGTATGGAAGCCCACCCTCTTAAAGGGGAGATGGGCCATAACTCGCTTTTTAAAGAAGAAAGGGGTCTCAATTCACCATAGAAAAAAATCTTGCGTCCAAAACCACTTACATGTCAAATTCGGTTCCATTCGCTTGATTAGGTCTCGAGTTATGAAGAAATTGGTTTTTCATTTGTATAGGAGCCCCCCCCCCCTCTTAAAGTGGGGAAATCCATAGAAAATATACCACAGAAAATATTCTTGCCTACAAAAACACCCACATGATAAATTTGGTTCCATTTGCTTGATTAGTTCTAGAGTTATGAGGAAATTTGTATTTCGTTTGTATGAGAGCCCCCCCTCTTAAAAAGGTAAGGGGTCCTATTTCATCATAGAAAAAATGGTTACACCCACATGCCAAATATGGTTCCATTTGCTTGATTAGTTCTCGAATTATGAGGAAATTTGTATTTCATTTGTGTAGAAGCACCCCCTCTTAAAGTTGGGAGGGGTCCTAATTCACCATAGAAAATATTTTTGCCTCCAGAAACCTCCACATGCCAAATTTGGTTCTATTTGCTTAATTAGTTCTCGAGTTATGAGGAAATTTGAATTTCATTTGTATAGGAACTCCCCCTCCTAAAGTGGGTAGGGGTCCCAATTATAGAAAAAATGTCTCCAAAAACACCCACGTGCCAAATGGTTCCATTTGCTTGATTAGTTCTCGAGTTATGAGGAAATTTGTATTTCGTTTGTATAGGAGCCCTCCCTCTTAAAATTGGGAGGGGTCCCAATTCACCATAGAAAATATTCTTGCCCTCGAAAACTTTCACATGCCAAATTTGGTTTCATTTGCTTGATTAGCTCTCGAGTTATGAGGAAATTTGTATTTCATTTGTATAGGAGCCCCCCCCCCTCCTAAAGTGAGGAGGGGTCCCAGTTCATCATAGAAAAAATTTTTGTCTCCAAAAACACCCACGTGTCAAATTTGGTTCCATTTGCTTGATTAGTTCTCGAGTTATGAGGAAATTTGCATTTCATTTGTACAGGAGCCCCCCTTCCTAAAGTGGGGAGGGGTCCCAATTCATCATAGAAAAAAATTTTGTCTCCAAAAACACCCACGTGCCAAATTTTGTTCCATTTGCTTGATTAGTTCTCGAGTTATGAGGAAATTGTATTTCGTTTGTATAGGAGCCCCCCCTCTTAAAGTGGGGAGGGGTCCTTATTTACCATAGAAAATATTCTTGCCCTCGAAAACTTTTACATGCCATAGTTTGTTCCATTTGCTTGATTAGTTCTTCAGTTATGAGAAAATTTGTATTTCATGTGTATAGGATCCCCCCCTCCTAAAACGGGGAGGGGTCCCAATTCATCATAGAGAAAATTCTTGTCTCCAAAAACACCCACATGCCAAATTTGGTTCCATTTGCTTAATTACTTCTCGAGTTATGAGGAAAATTGTGTTTCTTTGGTACAGGAGCCCCCCCTCTTAAAGTGCGGAGGGGTCCTAATTTACTATAGAAAATATTCTTGCCCTCGAAAACCTTCACATGCCAAATTTGGTTCCATTTGCTTGATTAGTTCTCGAGTTATGAGGAAATTTGTATGGAAGCCCCCCCTTTTAAAGAGGAGAGGAGTTATAATTCCCCTTATAAAGAGGGGAGGGGTCTCAATTTACCATAGAATACATTCTTGTCACCGGAAACACCCACATGCCAAATTTTGTTCTATTTGCTTGATTAGTTGTCGAGTTTTGCAGAAATTTTTGTTTCATTGGTATGGGAGCCCCCCCTCTTAGTGGAGGGAGGGGTTTCTAACCATCACTAAAACCTTTCCTGGCCCCAAAAAACCTCTACATGCATATTTTCATGCCGATTGGTTTAGTAGTTTTCGATTCTATAAGGAACATACGGACAGACAGACAGACAGACAGAAATCCTTCTTTATAGGTATATATATATCTATACCTATAAAAATGGATTTCTGTCTGTCTGTCCTGTGTTCCTTATAGAATCAAAAACTACTGAACCAATCGGCGTGAAAATTTGCATGTAGAGGTTTTTGGGGCCAGGAAAGGTTTTAGTGATGGTTAGAGACCCCTCCCCCCACTAAGAGGGGGGGGCTCCCATACAAATGAAACACAAATTTCTGCATAACTCGAGAACTAATCAAGCAAATAGAACCAAATTTGGCATGTGGGTGTTTTCGGTGACAAGAATTTATTCTAGGGTAATTTGAGACCCCTCCCCTCTTTATAAGGGGAATTATAACTCCTCTCCCCTTTAAGAGGGGGGGTTTCCATACAAATTTCCTCATAACTCGAGAACTAATCAAGCAAATGGAACCAAATTTGGCATGTGAAAGTTTTCGAGGGCAAGAAAATTTTCTATGTTGAATTAGGACCCCTCCTCACTTTAAGAGGGGGGGCTCCTGTACAAATGAAATACCAATTTCCTCATAACTCGAGAACTAATCAAGCAAATGGAACCAAATTTGGCATGTGTGTGTTTTTGGAGACAAAATTTTTTTCTATGATGAATTGGGACCCCTCCCCACTTTAAGTGGGGGGGGGGGCTCCTATACAAACGAAATACAAATTTCCTTATAACTCGAGAGCTAATCCAGCAAATGGAACCAAATTTGGCATGTAGGTGTTTTTGGAGGCAAGAATTTTTTCTATGATGAATAAGAACCTCTCCCCACTTTAGGAGGGGGGGCTCCTATACAAATGAAATACAAATTTCCTCATAACTCGAGAACTAATCAAGCAAATAGAACCAAATTTGGCATGTGGGTGTTTTCGGTGACAAGAATTTATTCTATGGTAAAT
This sequence comes from Sabethes cyaneus, assembly GCF_943734655.1. Classification (NCBI taxonomy): domain Eukaryota; kingdom Metazoa; phylum Arthropoda; class Insecta; order Diptera; family Culicidae; genus Sabethes; species Sabethes cyaneus. The sequence goes on from NC_071353.1 coordinate 81,952,102, forward strand.
TGAGACCCCTCCCTCTTTATAAGGGGAATTGTAACTCCTCTCCCCTTTGAGAGGGGGGGCTTCCATACAAATTTCCTCATAACTCGAGAACTAATCAAGCAAATGGAACCAAATTTGGCATGTGAAGGTTTTCGAGGGCAGGAAAATTTTCTACGGTGAATTAGGACCCCTCCCCACTCTAAGAGGGGGGGCTCCTATACAAATGAAATACAAATTTCCTCCTAACTCGAGAACTAATCAAGCAATAGAACAACATTTGGCATGTGGGTGTTTTTTTTTGGTGACAAGAATTTATTCTATGGTGAATTGAGACCGCTCCCCTCTTTGTAAGAGGAATTATAACTCCTCTCCCCTTTAAGAGGGGAGGCTTCCATACAAATTTCCTCATAACTCGAGAACTAATCAAGCAAATGCAACCAAATTTGGCATGTGAAGGTTTTCGAGAGCAAGAAAATTTTCTATGGTGAATTAGGACCCCTCCCCACTTTAAGAGGAGGGGCTCCTGTACAAATGAAATACAAATTTCCTCATAACTCGAGAACTAATCAAGCGAATTGAACCAAATTTGGCATATGTGTGTTTTTGGAGACAATTTTTTTTTCAATGATGAACTGGGACCCCTTCCCACTTTAGGAGGGGGGGGGTCCTATACAAACGAAATACAAATTTCCTCATAACTCGAGAACTAATCCAGCAAATGGAACCAAATTTGGCGTGTAGGTGTTTTTGGAGGCAAGAATTTTTTCTGTGATGAATTAGGACCTCTTCCCACATTAGGAGGGGGGGCTCCAATACAAATGAAATACAAATTTCCCCATAACTCGAGAACTAATCAAGAAAATAGAACCAAATTCGGCATGTGGAGGTTTTTGGAGGCAAAAATATTTTCTACGGTGAATTAGGATCCTTCCACACTTCAAGAGGGGGGGCTTCTACACAAATGAAATACAAATTTCCTCATAATTCGAGAACTAATCAAGTAAATGGAACCATATTTGGCATGTGGGTGTTTTTGGAGGCAACCATTTTTCCCATTATGAATTAGGACTTCTTACCTTTTTAGGAGGGGGGGGGCTCCCATTCAAACGAAATACAAATTTGCTCATAACTTTAGAACTAATCAAGCAAATGGAACCAAATTTGGCATGTGAGAGTTTTAGATGGCAGAATTTTTTTTCTGTGGTGTATTACGACCCCTTTCCCTTTTAAGAGGGTGGGCTCCCATACAAATGAAATACAAATTTCCTTATAATTTGAGTACTAATCAAGCAAATGGAACCAAATTTAGCATGTAGGAGATTTTTGAGTCTTGAATTTATTTTATGATAGTTAGAGACCTCTCACCCCTGTGGTAGGGGGATATGGACTCTCATACAAATAAAACAGAAATTTTTGCGAAACTCAAAAACTAATCCAACTCGAGAAATTCGAGACTCTTCCATAAAACATTAATCAATAACAAGACCAGAAAAACTATCTATAGTAACACTAGATCATTCAGGACGAGCCGGTCGCGAGTGTTGCCGGTGACCCGCCGTCGGAAGCGCCGCCCACTGGGGGGCTTGCAAAACTCGAGATAGTGACAAAGATCATCCGAGATTCATGATTTATGTACAACACAGGTTAATTTGTGGCAATACGAAGTTTGTCGGGTCAGCTAGTATATATATATATATATATATATATATATATATATATATATATATACCTATAAAGAAGGATTTCTGTCTGTCTGTCTGTCTGTCTGTCTGTCTGTCTGTCCGTATGTTCCTTATAGAATCGAAAACTACTAAACCAATCGGCATGAAAATATGCATGTAGAGGTTTTTTGGGGCCAGGAAAGGTTTTAGTGATGGTTAGAAACCCCTCCCTCCACTAAGAGGGGGGGCTCCCATACCAATGAAACAAAAATTTCTGCAAAACTCGACAACTAATCAAGCAAATAGAACAAAATTTGGCATGTGGGTGTTTCCGGTGACAAGAATGTATTCTATGGTAAATTGAGACCCCTCCCCTCTTTATAAGGGGAATTATAACTCCTCTCCTCTTTAAAAGGGGGGGCTTCCATACAAATTTCCTCATAACTCGAGAACTAATCAAGCAAATGGAACCAAATTTGGCATGTGAAGGTTTTCGAGGGCAAGAATATTTTCTATAGTAAATTAGGACCCCTTCCCACTTTAAGAGGGGGGGCTCCTGTACCAAAGAAACACAATTTTCCTAATAACTCGAGAACTAATCAAGCAAATGGAACCAAATTTGACACGTGGGTGTTTTTGGAGACAAAAATTTTTTCTATGATGAACTGCTGACTTTAGGAGGGGGGGCTCCTATACAAATGAAATACAAATTTCCTCATAACTCGAGAGCTAATCAAGCAAATGAAACCAAATTTGGCATGTGAAAGTTTTCGAGGGCAAGAATATTTTCTATGGTGAATTAGGACCCTTCCCAACTTTAAGAGGGGGGGTTCCTATACAAACGAAATACAAATTTCCTCATAACTCGAGAACTAATCAAGCAAATGGAACCAAATTTATCATGTGGGTGTTTTTGTAGACAAGAATATTTTCTATGGTATATTTTCTATGGATTTCCCCACTTTAAGAGGGGTGGGCTCCCATACAAATGAAAAACAAATTTCCTAATAACTCGAGAACTAATCAAGCAAATGGAACCAAATTTGACATGTAAGTGGTTTGGACGCAAGATTTTTTTCTATGGTGAATTGAGACCCCTCTCTTCTTTAGAAATCGAGTTATGGCCCATCTCCCCTTTAAGAGGGTGGGCTTCCATACAAATGAAATGCAAATTTCTTCTTATCTCGAGAACTAATCAATTAAATGGAACCAAATTTGGCATGTGGGAGTTTTAGATGCTAGAAATTTTTTCTATGGTGAATTACGACCCCTTCCCCTTTTAAGAGGGGAGCTCCTATACAAATGAAATTCAAATTTCCTTATAACTTGAGAACTAATCAAGCAAATGGAACCAAATTTGGCATGTGGGAGATTTGGGAGTCTTGAATTCATTTTACGATAGTTAGAGACCTCTCACCCCTGTGGTAGGGGGATATGGACTCTCATACAAATAAAACAGAAATTTTTGCGAAACTCAAAAACTAATCGAACTCGAGAAATTCGAGACTCTTCCATAAAACATTAGTCAATACAAGACCACAAAAACTATCTATAGTAACACTAGATCATTCAGGACGAGACGGTCGCGAGTGTTGCCGGTGACCCGCCGTCGGAAGCGCCGCCCACTGTGGGGCTTTCAAAACTCGAGATTGTGACAAAGATCATCCGAGATTCATGATTTATGTACAACACAGGTTAATTTGTGGCAATACGAAGTTTGTCGGGTCAGCTAGTATATATATATATATATATATATATATATATATATATATATATATATATATATATATATATATATATATATATATATATATATTACTTACTTACTTAGGTGGCTTGCCGTCCTAAGACAAAGCCTGTTGAACATCGAATTGATCATGCAATATTATTGCGGAAACTTTCCCGGCTCGGCGCTTCTCCACAGATGATACAATGGCTTAGCACGTACCTGCGTGGTAGTGTTGCGTGTGAAGCTTGGTTCCTGCGTTTCCTCTCAATTTACTAACGTTTCTGGAGTTCCACAAGGCAGCAATTTGGGCCCGTTGCTTTTCTCGCTATTTTTCAACGACGTCACCTTCCAGCTGGCTACCGGATGCAGACTTGTGTATGCTGATGACCTTAAACTGTTTCTGGCAGTTGAAAAAGTTGATGATTGTCGCCGCCTACAAGCTCTACTCGATATTTTTGTTGTTTGGTGCAAACGAAACTGGCTCACAATAAGTGTTGCGAAATGCGAGGTGATGAGCTTTTATCGCTTAAAAAATCCGATCTTCTTTAGTTACCGAATTTATGGGACAGAGTTACGCAGAGTCGACCGTGTTACTGACCTTGGTATTTTGCTAGATACTAAACTCACATTCAACGCGCATCGCGAAGCAATAATTTCAAAAGCATTGCGTCAGCTCGGATTTATCTTGAAAATTGGACGGGACTTCAAGGACCCCTACTGCCTCAAAGCATTATATTGTGCCCTTGTCCGACCGCTGCTTGAGAATTGTAGCTCGGTATGGTGTCCTCAACAACTAACGTGGACGTTGCGTATTGAACGAGTACAGAGGAAGTTTATCCGGCTTGCCTTACGGCACCTACCATGGAATAATCCTCAGGACTTACCACCATACTCTGACCGTTGCCGCCTGCTTGACCTCGAGCCACTAGAATACCGACGTAAAACCCACCAGGCTGTTTTTGTAGCAAAAATCTTTAATGGTGAAATTGATTCTCCCTGCCTTTTGTCACTCCTGAGTTTCCGCGCTTCGCAACGTAACCTAAGATCAACCGATTTGCTGCATACACCGTTTCACCGCACCGCTTTTGGATATAACGAGCCAGTTACGGCATGCATTAGAACATTTACGAGAGTGGAAGAATTATTTGATTTCGGACAGCCGTCACATAGGTTTGTGCAGAAATTAAGAAATAGCAATCTGTTATAAGTAATTGTATTCATGTAGACTAGTGTCAGATGAATTAATAAAATAAACAAATAAATAAACAAAATTTCTCCATGTAACTCGGTTGAGGGCTACCGCTCTCCAATTCCTCGGACACCGAGTACTCTCCGCCAGATCTCGCTCCACCTGGTCTAACCATCTTGCTCGCTGCGCTCCTGGTCGTCTTGTTCCTACCGGATTTGAGGCGAACACCATCTTTGCAGGGTAGTTGTCCGGTATTCTTGCAACATGCCCTGCCCATCGCATCCGTCCAGCTTTAGCCACCTTCTGGATACTGGGTTCGCCATAGAGCTATGCGAGTTCATAGTTCATCCTCCGCCTCCATACTCCGTTCTCCTGTACACCGCCGAAGATCGTTCTTAGCACTCGTCGTTCGAAAACTCCGAGCACTCGCAGGTCCTCCTCGAGCATTGTCCATGTTTCATGCCCGTAGAGAACAACCGGTCTAATAAGCGTCTTGTACAGGGTGCACTTTGTACGGGGACTTAGTCTGCTCGACCGCAATTGCATGTGGAGCCCATAGTAAGCACGACTTCCGCTGATAATACGCCTCCGAATCTCACGGCTGGTATCATTGTCCGCCGTTACCAGTGAGCCAAGGTAGACAAATTCATCGACTACCTCAAACTCATCGCCGTCGATCAATATACTACTGCCCAAGCGGTGTCGTTCGGCCTCGGTTCCGCTGGCTAGCATGTACTTTGTTTTAGACGTATTTACCTTCAACCCAATCTTTTCTGCTTCGCGCTTTAGTCTGGTGTACTGTTCAGCCACCGCCACAGATGTTCTGCCGATAATATCCATGTCATCGGCAAAGCAGACGAATTGACTAGATTTGTTGAATATCGTGCCCCGCGTGTTGATATCCGCTCGGTTCATAACACCTTGTAGCGCTATGTTGAACAGCAGGCATGAAAGACCATCACCTTGACGAAGCCCTCTGTGTGATTCGAATGAACTTGACAATCCACCCGAAATCCGAACACAGCACTGCTTACCATCCATCGTAGATTTAATCAGTTTGATGAGCTTCCTGGGTAAGCTGTTCTCGTTCATGATTTTCCATAGCTCTTTCCGGTCGATGGTATCATATGCGGCTTTGAAGTCAACGAATAAATGATGCGTGGAAACTCTGTATTCACGGCCCTTTTGGAGGATTTGCCGCAGTGTAAATATTTGATCCGTTGTAGACCGACCTTCGACGAAGCCGGCTTGATAAGTTTCCACAAATCTATTCGCAATTGGTGATAGACGGCGGAAAATGATTTGGGACAGCACTTTATAAGCGGCATTGAGAACGGTGATCGCTCGATAGTTCTCACAGTCCAACTTGTCGCCCTTTTTGTAGATCGGGCAGATAACCCCATCTTTCCACTCCTCCGGTAGCTGTTCCGTATCCCAAATTCTAACAATTAGTCGGTGCAGACAAACGGCCAGCTTTTCTGGTCCCATTTTAATAAGCTCCGCTCCGATGCCATCTTTTCCAGCTGACTTGTTGTTCCTTAGCTGCATGATGGCCTCCTTAACTTCGCCTATCGTTGGGGTTGGCACCTCTTCCCCGTTTGTTGCACCGTCGAAATCGCTTTCCCCGCCGCCATGGTTTTCCGCCTGGGAGCCATTCAGGTGTTCGTCGAAGTGCTGCTTCCACCTATCCGTCACCTTACGATCGTCCGTCAGAATACTGCCAGTCTTACACATTTCGGCTCGCGGCACAAAGCCTTTGCGGGATCCGTTCAGTTTCTGGTAGAACTTCCGCGTTTCCTAATTTTTATCGTACTTTTTTGGCCTTTTCAGTCTTTTACGCGTTTCCTGAGAACGATGCAGCCGCTCCAACTCTGCATATTCCTGCTCTTCCAGGTTGCGCTTTTTCTCCCGAAAGATTTGGTTTCGCTGCATCTTCTTCTGTTTGTGTCTTTCCACGTTCTGACGTGTGGCACTGCGCATTTTGGCCGCCCGCGCAGCGTTCTCCTCATCCATCACCCTCCTACATTCATCGTCAAACCAATCGTTCCGCTGATTCCGGGCCACATGCCCGATGGAGCTCTCCGCTACACTGCTGATGGCTGTTTTGATAGTGTTCCAACAGTCCTCGAGAGGGGCTTCGTCCAGCTCGTCCTCTTCCGGCAGTGCAGCTTCGAGTGATTGCGTGTAGTTTGCGGCGACGTCTGGCTGCTTCAGCCGCGCGAGATCTAACCGAGGCTGACGTCGGTACCGAATGTTGTTCACAACGGAGAGTCTTGGGCGCATCTTAACCATCACTAGGTAGTGGTCCGAGTCAACGTTAGCGCTTCGATAGGATCTGACGTCGATAATGTCTGAGAAGTGCCGACTGTCGATCAAAACGTGGTCGATCTGTGATTCTGTCTGATTTGGTGACCTCCAGGTGTACTTATGGTGGATTCTGTGCTGGAAAAAGGTACTACGTACGGCCATATACTTGGAGGCGGCAAAGTCGATAAGTCTTAGGCCCATTTCATTGGTTCGCTGGTGTGCACTGAACCTTCCAATCACCGGTTTGTATTCCTCCTCCTGGCCGACCTGAGCATTGAAATCCCCGATGACGATCTTGATATCATGTTTTGGGCAGCGGTTGTATTCACTCTCCAACTGCGCGTAGAATTCATCCTTGTCGTCATCGGTACTTCTGAGGTGAGGGCTGTGCACGTTGATGATGCTTATGTTGAAGAATCGGCCCTTGATGGTATGTCCATCTCTGAACGTACGTACCATTGAGCTCTTCCAGCACACCTCCTGCAGCGCTACGACGTCGAACTTGCGGCTCTTCAACACGTCGGAGAGCACTCGAGTGCTCCCTTGGAAGTTGAGAGATCGGCAGTTCCACGTCCCGAGTTTCCAATCCATAGTCCTTTTTCGTCGCGTGGGTCTATTCCGATTGTTCCAGTAAGAATATATTTGTTCTTCGTTCCATGCTTTAGTATTTTTCGTGGTGACGGCTTGCAAAGCCTGCTACACCAACCCCCTGTTTCGCCGGAGGACCAACGAAGCTCAAAAGAGCCCTCCTTTCCTGTCAGCATACGACCTTGGCTTCCACCGGGGTTGGTTATCCGATCTCCACCAAAGTTGCTCGTATCCCGGCTGGTACCACGAGACGGTAGGAATAGGAGTTGCTGAATAAGAGGCTATGAACCACTGTAGGGTCTATTTTATGCCTACACGTGCACAAGGCACCGACGGTACGCATTATTCAGCCGTTGCATGAGAGCTAATATTCGCTTAACTTTTCTGAACAATTAACTTTTCCGAGCGTTCACTATATATATATATATATATATATATATATATATATATATATATATATATATATATATATATATATATATATATATATATATATATAACTTTTTAGAGAGTTAACTTTTCCGAGAGTTCACTGTATATATATATATATATATATATATATATATATATATATATATATATATATATATATATATATATATATATATATATATATATATATATATATATATATACAGTGAACTCTCGGAAAAGTTAACTCTCTAAAAAGTTAATTGTTCAGAAAAGTTAAGCGAATATTAGCTCTCATGCAACGGCTGAATAATGCGTACCGTCGGTGCCTTGTGCACGTGTAGGCATAAAATAGACCCTACAGTGGTTCATAGCCTCTTATTCAGCAACTCCTATTCCTACCGCCTTCAGCAACTCCTATTCCTACCGCTCGAAAGAGCCCTCCTTTCCTGTCAGCATACGACCTTGGCTTCCACCGGGGTTGGTTACCCGATCTCCACCAAAGTTGCTCGTATCCCGGCTGGTACCACGACTTTTTAGAGAGTTAACTTTTCCGAGAGTTCACTGTATATATATATATATATATATATATATATATATATCTTATCTATACCTATAAAAATGGATTTCTGTCTGTCTGTCCTGTGTTCCTTATAGAATCAAAAACTACTGAACCAATCGGCGTGAAAATTTGCATGTAGAGGTTTTTGGGGCCAGGAAAGGTTTTAGTGATGGTTAGAGACCCCTCCCCCTACTAAGAGGGGGGGCTCCCATACAAATGAAACACAAATTTCTGCATAACTCGAGAACTAATCAAGCAAATAGAACCAAATTTGGCATGTGGGTGTTTTCGGTGACAAGAATTTATTCTAGGGTAATTTGAGACCCCTTCCCTCTTTATAAGGGGAATAATAACTCCTCTCCCCTTTAAGAGGGGGGGTTTCCATACAAATTTCCTCATAACTCGAGAACTAATCAAGCAAATGGAACCAAATTTGGCATGTGAAAGTTTTCGAGGGCAAGAAAATTTTCTATGTTGAATTAGGACCCCTCCTCACTTTAAGAGGGGGGGCTCCTGTACAAATGAAATACCAATTTCCTCATAACTCGAGAACTAATCAAGCAAATGGAACCAAATTTGGCATGTGTGTGTTTTTGGAGACAAAATTTTTTTCTATGATGAATTGGGACCCCTCCCCACTTTAAGTGGGGGGGGGGGCTCCTATACAAACGAAATACAAATTTCCTTATAACTCGAGAGCTAATCCAGCAAATGGAACCAAATTTGGCATGTAGGTGTTTTTGGAGGCAAGAATTTTTTCTATGATGAATAAGAACCTCTCCCCACTTTAGGAGGGGGGGCTCCTATACAAATGAAATACAAATTTCCTCATAACTCGAGAACTAATCAAGCAAATAGAACCAAATTTGGCATGTGGGTGTTTTCGGTGACAAGAATTTATTCTATGGTAAATTGAGACCCCTCCCTCTTTATAAGGGGAATTGTAACTCCTCTCCCCTTTAAGAGGGGGGGCTTCCATACAAATTTCCTCATAACTCGAGAACTAATCAAGCAAATGGAACCAAATTTGGCATGTGAAGGTTTTCGAGGGCAGGAAAATTTTCTACGGTGAATTAGGACCCCTCCCCACTTTAAGAGGAGGGGCTCCTGTACAAATGAAATACAAATTTCCTCATAACTCGAGAACTAATCAAGCGAATTGAACCAAATTTGGCATATGTGTGTTTTTGGAGACAATTTTTTTTTCAATTATGAATTGGGACCCCTCCCCACTTTAGGAGGGGGGTCCTATACAAACGAAATACAAATTTCCTCATAACTCGAGAACTAATCCAGCAAATGGAACCAAATTTGGCGTGTAGGTGTTTTTGGAGGCAAGAATTTTTTCTGTGATGAATTAGGACCTCTTCCCACATTAGGAGGGGGGGCTCCAATACAAATGAAATACAAATTTCCCCATAACTCGAGAACTAATCAAGCAAATAGAACCAAATTCGGCATGTGGAGGTTTTTGGAGGCAAAAATATTTTCTACGGTGAATTAGGATCCTTCCACACTTCAAGAGGGGGGGCTTCTACACAAATGAAATACAAATTTCCTCATAATTCGAGAACTAATCAAGCAAATGGAACCATATTTGGCATGTGGGTGTTTTTGGAGGCAACCATTTTTCCCATTATGAATTAGGACTTCTTACCTTTTTAGGAGGGGGGGGGGGCTCCCATTCAAACGAAATACAAATTTGCTCATAACTTTAGAACTAATCAAGCAAATGGAACCAAATTTGGCATGTGAGAGTTTTAGATGGCAGAATTTTTTTTCTGTGGTGTATTACGACCCCTTTCCCTTTTAAGAGGGTGGGCTCCCATACAAATGAAATACAAATTTCCTTATAATTTGAGTACTAATCAAGCAAATGGAACCAAATTTAGCATGTAGGAGATTTTTGAGTCTTGAATTTATTTTATGATAGTTAGAGACCTCTCACCCCTGTGGTAGGGGGATATGGACTCTCATACAAATAAAACAGAAATTTTTGCGAAACTCTAAAACTAATCCAACTCGAGAAATTCGAGACTCTTCCATAAAACATTAATCAATAACAAGACCACAAAAACTATCTATAGTAACACTAGATCATTCAGGACGAGCCGGTCGCGAGTGTTGCCGGTGACCCGCCGTCGGAAGCGCCGCCCACTGGGGGGCTTGCAAAACTCGAGATAGTGACAAAGATCATCCAAGATTCATGATTTATGTACAACACAGGTTAATTTGTGGCAATACGAAGTTTGTCGGGTCAGCTAGTATATATATATATATATATAGCACGCGTGTTCGTCCTCTCGTTTGCATTAACGTGCGCGCTTCGATATAAAAATTCATAACTTCTAGAGTTTTCATTTCTCCATTTCCAAATTTTGCATGCTTTTTCGAGAAAGATGAACAAATATTTTAAAGTAAAAAAAAATCGAGAAAAAAAAGTTCCAACTTTGAAAAAATTGCAATTGTTTATAAAAATGCACTATTGAAAAACAATCGAGAGGAGGTATGGTATACCAATTTTGAAAGCTTGTGGAATAGTGAACACATCTGGTAGAAAGTCATTTTTTGATATTACAAACAATGTTTACAATCAGTATTTAAAAAATAGTGATTTTTCCAGATTACAATACTTTAAAAAATCATATCTTGCGAATTCCAACAGTGACATCGAAATACAAAAATACGTGTCGATTTTTTTTGAACAAAGAACGTAAAAAAAATATTCCGAAGAGAAAAAAAATTTTGACTGTAAATTTCCCGTGGAATGACCCATATATATATATATATATATATATATATATATATATATATATATATATATATATATATATATATATATATATATCTATATATTAAAACAATACTTTACCCGAGAATTGTAATACTTCTGAAGTTGTATGTAAGCAATGATAATAAAGCACAGGTTGCGAGTATTTCACATATTAATATTTTGAAACTACATTATTTATTTATAATATTTTATCCGGCAAGTTGAAAGCATGGAATGGTATATCCATAAACAAGCCGAAAATGTTTGATGACTGATCCCGCACCCTTCATTTTTACATCTTTTCGGCTTCTATAGGACTCACCTGTTACTAGCGTTGGGATACCGGGAGTACCGGAACCGGGAATACCGATACTACCAGCTGATTTTCCAATACCGAAATACCGGTACTTTCGGTACTGACCATTTATTCAATTTTTCTAACATTCGTCCACAAAAACGAAGATTAGTATCAATTTCGAAATATTTTCCAAAACTGCACGGAATATTTTGTTGATACAAGTGGATGAGTTACTTAAGTGATTTAACACCAGGAAAAAAGTATGAAGGTCTATGCCTAAGGGCACGTACGCTGCACTAACGTAGAACTACGAATATAGATGCAATTCGATAACACTGGGCATTCTTCAAATCTTCCACAGTTTGTTACGCAAGTTAGTTAGACTTTGTTAGATGATGTCGAGATTAAATTTTCCAAATGCATGTATCAAATATATATCAGTTTCTTCCAATTTATTTCTATAAAGAATTAAATCACCAAGTCACAATCACACATCTTTTGGTGATTGCGGTAATACCATATTTTGTAGATTTTTGAGTAGCTTGTATCATCAGGTAACTTTAAATAACTGGCTGGAAACTACACAACAGTTAACAATCGATATACGTGTATTGGCTTAAAAAGAACTTATTCAAAGCATAAAATATTTGTCATCAAATGCAAAACTTTTGGCTAAACAGTAAATAATAATCAATTGATCTGGGTTATTCAAAAAACTAATTCACTCTTATCAATTTATTCGAAAATAGTTGACAATACCATTTTTATGGCATATCACTTTGATGTATGCTTGTATTTCAACTATCATGTAAATGCTAGTTAAAATCACGCAGGCTGGAAGATTTTCAATTATTACTACCGTTCTAAGGACATTGGAGGTTTTTCGTGGCTTTTTTCTCTGCTTTTCATATATTTTTACTTTACAGCAATTAAATCAAAAACTTGTTAAGAATTTCATGGCTGAGTCTTTAAACAAACACTGAAAGTTGGTGCCTCATGTCACATGAAAAATTTCATCACGTTTTGCCTTTCTACTATATAAATATACTAGCTGACCCGACAAACTTCGTATTGCCACAAATTAACCTGTGTTGTACATAAATCATGAATCTCGGATGATCTTTATCACAATCTCGAGTTTTGCAAGCCCCCCAGTGGGCGGCGCTTCCGACGGCGGGTCACCGGCAACACTCGCGACCGTCTCGTCCTGAATGATCTAGTGTTGCTATAGATAGTTTTTGTGGTCTTGTATTGACTAATGTTTTATGGAAGAGTCTCGAATTTCTCGAGTTCGATTAGTTTTTGAGTTTCGCAAAAATTTCTGTTTTATTTGTATGAGAGTCCATATCCTCCTACCACAGGGGTGAGAGGTCTCTAACTATCGTAAAATAAATTCAAGACTCCAAAATCTCCCACCTGCCAAATTTGGTTCCATTTGCTTGATTAGTTCTCAAGTTATAAGGAAATTTGAATTTCATTTGTATGGGAGCTCCCCTCTTAAAAGGGGAAGGGGTCGTAATTCACCATAGAAAAAATTTCTGCCATCTAAAACTCCCACATGCCAAATTTGGTTCCATTTGATAGATTAGTTCTCGAGATAAGAGGAAATTTGCATTTCATTTGTATGGAAGCGCACCCTCTTAACGGGGAGATGGGTCATAACTCGCTTTCTAAAGAAGAGAGGGGTCTCAATTCACCATAGAAAAAAATCTTGCGTCCACAACCACTTACATGTCAAATTTGGTTCCATTTGCTTGATTAGTTCTAGAGTTATGAGGAAATTTGTATTTCGTTTGTATGAGAGCCCCCCCTCTTAAAAAGGTAAGGGGTCCTAATTCATCATAGAAAAAATGGTTGCCTCCAAAAACACCCACATACCAAATATGGTTCCATTTGCTTGATTAGTTCTCGAATTATGAGGAAATTTGTATTTCATTTGTGTAGAAGCACCCCCTCTTAAAGTTGGGAGGGGCCCTAATTCACCATAGAAAATATTTTTGCCTCCAGAAACCTCCACATGCCAAATTTGGTTCTATTTGCTTGATTAGTTCTCGAGTTATGAGGAAATTTGAATTTCATTTGTATAGGAGCCCCCCCTCCTAAAGTGGGTAGGGGTCCCAATTCATCATAGAAAAAAATTTTTGTCTCCAAAAACACCAACGTGCCAAATTTGGTTCCATTTGCTTGATTAGTTCTCGAGTTATTAGGAAATTTGTATTTCGTTTGTATAGGAGCCCCCCCCTCTTAAAGTTGGGAGGGGTCCTAATTCACCATAGAAAATATTCTTGCCCTCGAAAACTTTCACATGCCAAATTTGGTTTCATTTGCTTGATTAGCTCTCGAGTTATGAGGAAATTTGTATTTCATTTGTATAGGAGCCCCCCTTCCTAAAGTGGGGAGGGGTCCCAATTCATCATAGAAAAAAGTTTTGTCTCCAAAAACACCCACGTGCCAAATTTTGTTCCATTTGCTTGATTAGTTCTCGAGTTATGAGGAAATTTGTATTTCGTTTGTATAGGAGCCCCCTCCTCCTAAAACGGGGAGGGGTCCCAATTCATCATAGAAAAAATTTTTGTCTCCAAAAACACCTACATGCCAAATTTGGTTCCATTTGCTTAATTACTTCTCGAGTTATGAGGAAAATTGTGTTTCTTTGGTACAGGAGCCCCCCCTCTTAAAGTGGGGAGGGGTCCTAATTTACTATAGAAAATATTCTTGCCCTCGAAAACCTTCACATGCCAAATTTGGTTCCATTTGCTTGATTAGTTCTCGAGTTATGAGGAAATTTGCATGGAAGCCCCCCCTTTTAAAGAGGAGAGGAGTTATAATTCCCCTTATAAAGAGGGGAGGGGTCTCAGTTTACCATAGAATAAATTCTGGTCACCGAAAACACCCACATGCCAAATTTTGTTCTATTTGCTTGATTAGTTGTCGAGTTATGCAGAAATTTGTGTTTCATTTGTATGGGAGCCCACCCTCTTAGTGGGGGGAGGGGTTTCTAACCATCACTAAAACCTTTCCTGGCCCCAAAAAACCTCTACATGCATATTTTCATGCCGATTGGTTCAGTAGTTTTCGATTCTATAAGGAACATACGGACAGACAGACAGACAGACAGGCAGACAGACAGAAATCCTTCTTTATAGGTATAGATAGTATAAAGGTATAGAAATCACTTGGAAAACCGGAAATGGAAAGATGGTCCTGCGGGCCGAATGTCATATACCATTCGACGCAGTTTCGAAAACTGAGCATTTTCTGTGTGTGTGTGTATGTATGTGTGTGTGTGTGTGTGTGTGTGTGTGTGTGTGTGTGTGTGTGTGTGTGTGTGTGTGTGTGTGTGTGTGTGTGTGTGTGTGTGTGTGTGTGTGTGTGTGTGTGTGTGTGTGTGTGTGTGTGTGTGTGTGTGTATGTGTGTGTGTGTGTATGTGACGCTTTTAATCTCACTCACTTTTCTCGGAGATGGCTGGACCGATTTTAATGTTCTTAGTGTCAAATGAAAGGTCTAGGTGTCCCATAGGTTGCTATTGAATTTCATTTTGATCGGACTTTTAGTTCAAAAGTTATGTATAAAAATATGAAAAATATGGGACTTCATTATCTCACAGGTCCCTTAACCGATTTGATCAAAACTGATTGCATATGAAAGAGGAGCCTTGCAAACCCTTAACTTCCAAATTTCATGACGATTGGGCTTGTAGTTTGAAAGTTACATAAAGAAATGTGAAAAAATAGTATTTAAAACATATTTTTGCCTTTCTACTATATAAATATATAGTATAAAGGTATAGAAATCACTTGGAAAACCGGAAATGGAAAGAAGGTCCTGCGGGCCGAATGTCATATACCATTCGACTTAGTTTCGAAAACTGAGCATTTTCTGTGTGTGTGTATGTATGTGTGTGTGTGTGTGTGTGTGTGTGTATGTGTGTGTGTGTGTATGTGACGCTTTTAATCTCACTCACTTTTCTCGGAGATGGCTGGACCGATTTTAATGTTCTTAGTGTCAAATGAAAGGTCTAGGTGTCCCATTGGTCGCTATTGAATTTCATACCGATCGGACTTTTAGTTCAAAAGTTATGTATAAAAATATGAAAAATATGGGACTTCATTATCTCATAGGTCCCTTAACCGATTTGAACAAAATTGATTGCATATGAAAGAGGAGCCTTGCAAACCCTTAACTTCCAAATTTCATGACGATTGGGCTTGTAGTTTGAAAGTTACATAAAGAAATGTGAAAAAATAGTATTTAAAACATATTTTTGAAACATATAAACATTAATTCAATGAAAAACATCACACATTTTATTATTATTTGAAAATTACTGCTGAGATCTATCAAACGAAACCAAGTTATTAAAAATCGGACGGTTCATTCAAAAGTTATTTAAACTTTAACACTTAAGCACCGTATATTAAACCGTTAAAACGTGTGAAATCAAAACAAATGTTGATTGTAGTCAATGTGTGTGATGTATGTGTGTATGTATGTATGTATGTGTGTATGTATGTATGTATGTATGTATGTATGTATGTATGTATGTATGTATGTATGTGTGTATGTATGTATGTATGTGTGTATGTATGTATGTATGTATGTATGTATGTTTGTATGTATGTATGTATGTATGTATGTATGTATGTGTGTGTGTATGTGGTCCCAAGCAACAATGTGAGTTTGATTGTACTCTTGTGGTGGTTTTCATGACCAATTTTGGTCTTGAATGCCATCATAGGAGTGTAATAAAACTCAAATTGTTATTTGGGATGACAATTTGCAATTTTTAAATTTGCATTGAAATTCAAGAAAAGATGTTTCTCACTTTTGTGAATCAATTGTCTGAAGTTTTTGAAGCCTCTTAGTGGAATACGAAATTTGAAATCAAAGAAAAGAAAAAACTTTTACCGACTAAATTCCACAATTTAATATTTATTTGTGACAAATACGTATACGCTTTGAAATAAGACACTGATGAAGCCTGCACGTCGTAGACGAACTACGTATCTGTTGCAAATAAATATTAAATAGTGGGATTTAATCGAACAGCTATTTCTTTTCTTTGATTTCAGATTTCAATTGTCATTTTGTTCACTTGCTGTTACTCACAATTGTACACGAAAAGCAAACAGCGAAAAGAAGCATAATTTAAGCATGTAGGTATAGTGGTGTATAGGATTAAAAATACTAATGAGTTTTCCAAATAAATTTATACAAATTTCAAACAAATTTTACGCATCAATAGACGCTCTTTTTAATCAATAGATACTGGAGCTTAGAAATGTTATATGAAAAATAGGAAGTAAACTTTGCACGGTAGTAATTTTTTAGGATTTGTTTTCGTTAATGACATTTTAAAGGACAGATGTCTTATGTCATGTATCATGTTTGAACAAATAAATCAAAAATGACAAGCACTGGAAATCATATCGATCATATTTCCCATTCTCAAGCATGTTTAAGGCGCAGCTTGCACTATTTTTCGACCTCATCTTGTTTTCCTAACCCTCTAACATTGTAAAAATGATGCGATCAAGCTAATGACTATCTTTTCATGAAAGTACATTCAAAAGAAGCTTAAGTTTTGATTTTCATGCAAAATAATTATCTGAAGGAGCGCCAGCTAAGAAAAAGTTCAATTTCTCTTTTTCATATCTAATGCTCTATTCAGTTATTTTTTCTAATTCAAATATATTGCAAAATTGAAGCCAAGCAAACTAATAGTAAAATTTTGAGATTAATCATTTTGTTGTCGATATCCTTTGTCTTCAAAAGCGAAGTATGATAATAATAATTTTTCTGAACTCTTGTTTTTCAAAGATGCTCACTTTTGAACGCGTGGTATTAATTAATTATCAAAAAATCTGTTATAACCACATATTTCATATTGTCAATTCAAAACAAGTTTCGTATGTGGCTCTGAAGCCCGAAAGTTAAGGCCGACCGATTATAAAACTAAATAAGGTATTACAAGTATTTACGCACCCAAGGAAAGAAAATTTAATTATTCTACGCAATACGTTGGTAATTTTACTGGCAAATAAGGATTTTCAGGAATACGGAACGGATATTTAAAAATATAGTCAAGTTAATTATACATAGATGTTCCTGAGAAATTAAATAATGATTATTGTGGCAGTAGAAAGGCTAGGTCACGCCGCTAGGTGGATTAATTCGGGTTTTGTAACAAAGAATTTAATTCAATTCAACAAAGAATTTAATTTAATTCAATGAAAAACATCACACATTTTATTATTATTTGAAAATTACTACTGAGATCTATCAAACGAAACCGAGTTATTTAAAATCGGACAGTTCATTCAAAAGTTATTTAAACTTTAACACTTAAGCACCGTATATTAAACCGTTAAAACGTGTGAATTCAAAACAAATGTTGATTGTATTCAATGTGTGTATGTATGTATGTATGAATGTATGTATGTATGTATGTATGTATGTATGTATGTATGTATGTATGTATGTATGTATGTATGTATGTATATATGCATGTATGTATGTATGTATGTATGTATGTATGTATGTATGTATGTATGTATGTATGTATGTATGTATGTATGTATGTATGAATGTATGTATGTATATATGTATGTATATATGTATGTATATATGTATGTATATATGTATGTATGTATGTATGTATGTATGTATGTGTGTGTATGTGATCCCAAGCAGCAATGTGAGTTTGATTGTACTCTTATGGTGGTTTTCATGACCAATTTTGGTCTTGAATGTCATCATAAGAGTGTAATAAAACTCAAATTGTTACTTGGGATGACAATTTGCAATTTTTAAATTTGCATTGAAATTCAAGAAAAGATGTTTCTCACTTTTCTGAATCAATTGTCTGAAATTTTTGAAGCCTCTTAGTGGAATACGAAATTTGAAATTAAAGAAACGAAAAAACTTTTACCGACTAAATCCCACTATTTAATATTTATTCGCAACAGATACGTATACGCTTTGAAATAAGACGCTGTTGAAGCCTGCACGTCGTAGGCGAACTACGTATCTGTTGCAAATAAATATTAAATAATGGGATTCAATCGAAAAGCTTTTTCTTTTCTTTGATTTCAGATTTCAATTGTCATTTTGTTCACTTGCTGTTACTCACAATTGTACACGAAAAGCAAACAACGCAGAAAAGCAGTTAATTTAAGCATACCTTCATGGTGGTGTATAGGATTAAAAATGAGTTGATTTTTCCAAATAAATTTATACAAATTTCAAACAAATTTTGCGCATCAATAGATGCTCTTTTCAATCAATAGATACTAGAGCTTAGAAATGTTATATGAAAAATAGGAAGTAAACGTTGCACGGTAGTAATTTTGTAAGATTTGTTTTCGTTAATGACATTTTAAAGGACAGATGTCTTATGTCATGTATCATGTTTCAACAAATAAATCAAAAATGACAAGCACTGAAAATCATATCGATCATATTTCCCATTCTCAAGCATGTTTAAGGCGCAGCTTTTGCAACCCTCTTGTTTTCCTAACCCTCCAACATTGTAAAAACGATGCGATCAAGCTAATGACTATCTTTTCATGAAAGTACATTAAAAAAAAGCATAAGTTTTGATTTTCATGCAAAAATAATTATCTGAAGGAGCGCCAGCTAAGAAAAAGTTCAATTTCTCTTTTTCATATCTAATGCTCTATTCAGTTATTTTTTCTAATTCAGATATACTGCAAAATTGAAGCCAAGCAAACTAATAGTAAAATTTTGAGATTAATCATTTTGTTGTCGATATTCTTTGTCTTCAAAGGCGAAGTATAATAATAATTTTTCTGAACTCTTGTTTTTCAAAGATGCTAACTTTTGAACACATGGTATTAATTAATTATCAAAAAATCTATTCTGAACACATATTTCATATTGTCAATTCAAAACAAGTTTCCTATGTGGCTCTGAAGCCCGAAAGTTTAGGCCGACCGATTATAAAACTAAATAAGGTGTTACAAGTATTTACGCACACAAGGAAAGCAAATTTAATTATTCTACGCAATACGTTGTGAATTTTACTGGCAAATAAAGATTTTGAGGAATACGGAACGGATATTTAAAAATATAGTCAAGTTAATTATACATAGATGTTCCTGAGAAATTAAATGATGATTATTGTGACAGTAGAAAGGCTAGGTCACGCCGCTAGGTGGATTAATTCGGGTTTTTATACAAGACCTTACAAGAATATATTTTTTATAGTACAGTAATACCTCGATACAAAGTAACCTCGATTCAAAGCAACTTCGATATAACGTAATTGTTTAAAATTAATAAAAACAACAGTGTTAGCTTTCATTATGGTATGACCTCGCATTGCTACTGTGCGAAAATTATTTCTATTTCTTAAACGTTGTAAATTATGATACAATTTCGTTATTTAGATTTACAAATATCAATTAACAAAATCTTTACACATTCTTCGCTTCTTCGCATTTCTTAATGAATCTTCCTAACTATAAGACCAACTATCGTGAAATTTGAAAGTTAGCGGTTTTCTAAGGATTCCCTGTCATTTGCAATCTATTTCTTTCGAATAGGAATAAATTTCGTTTTTACTTCGATATAACGTAACGAGAATATGATATAATATAATCGGTTGAAAAGAAGAGGTAGATGCGTTCTTTTTGACGTAGGACTACGTCTTACGGCAAGTTTTGAGATAGGGTGTCATTCCAAAAAATCGAAAAATGCGAGCGTCACGAAAAATGAAAGGTTTTGAGCGCTAATAGCTCAGCGGTTTTCCGATCGATTTTCAATATTCTTACACCAATCGATCGGAAAATCTTCTAAGAATTAACCCAAATGAAGAAAAGTATGGATTCTTGATGTTGAACTATTGAAAAACTGAAAATAATGAACCTATGCTTTACCAGAATTCTCGCTTCGTGATTGGTTGGAAGACTCTTTACGATGATCTAAACCTATACCAATTTGACATCTGTGCTTGGGAAGTAAGTCAAAACAAGTGACAAAATTTCCTCATTTCAACAAGATTTCTTAACACCGCGGTTCAACCTAGACCATTTTAATGTCTTTGCTTGGGAAGTACGCCAGAGAGAGTGACAAAGCCCCCTCGTGCCAACAGATTACTTACGAACGCGATTAAACCTAGTCCAATTTGATGTCTGTGTTAGGGAAGTGTGCCAGAAAAAATGACACAAGTTCTTTGTCCCAACAGATCGCAAATTTTTTACTGCGAGACGATTAAACTTAGGCGAATTTGATATCTGTGTTGGACAAATGTGCTTCAGCTGTAGTGTTCGGTTATAATATGACTCTGTATGAATACGCATGCTTACCCTTTCATTAGAAGTGTAGTGAAAAGATGTGCTGTTGATAAAATAGGGTTGAATTGGTAAAATCCGTTCAACGTGGGAAACCATGGATAATAAAAACAATCTTTAATTTCTTGATTTTGTTAAATTGTTTTCAAATGCACAACCTTTTGAGAATTGAACGTATGCAATGTTACTACTTTGATAAATGTTACATACACTCAAGTCTTTTTTTACACGGTTTATTTTTTTCGATTACTCAAGAACGGTACAACTGAGGGACCATTTACAAACTACGTGACGAATGTCGGGCCGGTCCCAAATGTATTGAGAAATGAGTGTATGGTCCCTAAGTTGCCCTATTCTTAATAATCGAAAAAACAAACCGTGTAAAAAAAGTACTTGAGTGTATAACGCATGTAGCATTTATATATGTTGCATATAGCATGTATACATGAAGAATCGAATGATTACAAGCATGAATACATGCTTCTGTCACTACAAAGAGACTTACGTAGTCCTGCGTCACTTATATATGCGGGCGTGTCCTGTACACAACCCCTCTGATTTTTTTCAACGGTTTACTTTCAGGACATCAACTTTGATTAAAGTTAATGTTCAAATGATTAGTTCGATCAAAGAGTAGGCATAATTGGAAGGATAATTTTACACTCTTACAAACTTGTTTACTTTCAGGACATCGAATTCGTCTAGGTTCTATGTTTAAATAATATCATCGATCATCGTGTGGGTAGTTTCGAATTTTTACAAAAGTTGGTTTACCTTCAGGACTTCAATTTTCTCCAGCTTAGCTGGTCTAATGAATAATTCTTGTCCTATTGAAAGAATCGAAGTAAACGTAGCCGCAGGTGCATAAAATTGTCGTACCGGGCCTGGGAAGCAAAAGAGTGCTTCTATGGGATTGGCTGATTTTGACAATACCTACTATTTATGCTTTTTTTAATAGTAATTTGACAAATTATTTTTATATTTGCTTTATCAATTTTTAGAAAAATTACTGATCGGTTGATGCAAATATCTCGAAAATCCATTGAAAAATGGCTGAGTTATAAGCGCGCAAACCATAACCACTTTTCGTTACATGCACATTTCTCGATTTTCTAAAGTGCACCCCAATATAGAATAGAAAACAAAAACGTAGTTCTACGTTAAAATGAGGAGATCGTGGATGAGGCACCGCCGAGCGTTAGGCCCCGTACAGAGTAAACGCGACAGCGACGCAACACGACTTCGCTCTCATGTTGCTAAATGCACAGTCCTGTTTCGGGCGAAAAAGGGCTGCGCGTATAACTACAGCAAGAAATGTCGCGTCGCGTCGCATGTCGCTTGCACTCTGGCGGTACTCTTAGTTGTAGAAGTGATTATGACATGCTTAGCGTAAAGAAAAATTTCAGGAGCTCAAGGTAGTTTCAGCTTCAAAGAGTTAGATTAGCTATGTATCCCACAAAAACACTGCAGAATGAATTCACTTGCTTCGAAATTCAAGAATTGATGAGCTAGTATTAGACTATGCCTTTCGGTGCCCTGGGTACAGTTTGTCCTACAGAGAAAAATACTGAGGTCTGTCAGAAAGTTCTGTCATTTTTGTTACTAAGATTCGTTTTCGCAGTACATTAAATATTCTGTGCATCTCAAAGTTGAATTATTGCAAACTCCTCCTCTAACAGCCTATAACCGAGGTGGTTCGTACTGTATCAAGGACTTGTTTCCTCTGTACTCGATTGAGCTTCTCGACACATGACATTCGGATTCAACCTGGTCGAGCCATAGAGTAGGGCGGGGCATAAGTGCGATGTTTGAAGTTGTCATCAATTTTCTTGAGATATAAAGAAGGACAACAACAAAATATTTTTTATAGTGATGCAGTAACTCAATGTCTTCACATTTAACTATAAATCGTCTGGAATAATAGTGTTATGCAAAATAAAATAAATTTTTCATTCTTATGATCAAGTGCCGATTCGCACTTTTACCCCACTAGCGGGGCAAAAGTGCGATTATTGCGGGGCAAAAGTGCGAAGCTCGAAAATCAGAGCCATGAAATTGGCACAGCAGTATCTAACAATACCATATTATTTTCACTCTGCAGTATGTTTCGGTAAGGAATATTCTCAATTTGCACCTTTCCCATTTTGCGCTGGTGTCTGGCAGCTCCTGTTAGATCGAAACTTTTCCAAACGTTTGTTTTTTGTTTCATCAGCGGAAAACATTGTTTTACTTCGGCCAACATCTGTGGAGCACGCAGTTTTCTGCAGATCTTCCATTTCTAGTATCTGTAATATAGTGTCCAAAGCTGTATATAATTAGCTATACATTTTTACCTCGTCCATGAATCGCACTTTTGCCCCGTCCATGAATCGCACTTTTACCCCGCTGGGCGCTCAACGAGCTCAACAATTGTGGAAAAGCGAAATATATTTTGTAAATTCCTTTCACCGTATTTTCAAAACAGATATGTGAGTGGTGTAAAACGCTGCTACAAATTTTCAACAAGTAATATCTACCTGTTGATATCGTATTTGCCGTATAATGAAAAATTACATCAAAGCAGCCCTAAAATAACATTTGCATGTAACTCAGCAACTATGCTTCGTAGGCATTCAAAGTTTACGTTAGATTCAAGCTGTCAAAGTAGTCACCCATCCATGCCAATGTAGTCAGTTCACTTGGAATCTGCACCGATAAATCATCGAATCGCTCTTGTACCCGCATCGCACTTTTACCCCTCCTTACTCTATAGCACGTTGGGAGGTTCTTGAAGAGTTTAGTGCATAGTCAACCGTCATCCGATGTGTCCGTACCCTCCCGAATTTCACCAGGTGCACGATGGGAATCTCTCCATTTTTTGCCACCACCAACTCTGTTAAGACTAAGAGTAAGAATGTGAACAATGGTCCTATTCTCACAGTCACCACACCTAAATTTTTTAGATAGGAACACAAGCGACCTGGGTGACTCCGGTTGCTTAACCGTTATGTGTTCGACAAAAAAAACACCTTTAAGTGCTCGACAAGGGTACCCGGGTACCCACAAATTGAAACGCTTGTAACTTTGGCAATTTTTGACCGATTCGGACACTTTTACCACCAAAAGATTCAGGAACTTATCCACTTCCAGTGTGGTTATAACAGAGCCGGAAATGGCTCATCTGGTTCCCGGAAATCCGGCAGTCCAAGGATGTGTTCCGGAATTAAAGCACTTTTTATATTTTTGGATGTAATTATAGTAATATGGGTGTCCAAAGTTCTTCCAATTACTCCGAAAGGTCATTCTTCATTGTTTTAAGACAATACAATGATATATCCTTGGAATGGCCATTCTGTGACAAGTTCCCGTGGGACCTCCTGTGGCCATAAAACTGTTTGGTTTGCAACACTGGCAATATGGGTGTCTAAATTCATGAAATTACTCCAGAAGGTCATTTTTGATTATTTTAATTCTATCTGATGATTTTGCCACGGCATGGCCATTCCGGAACATATTCCCGTGGGGCTTCACAGTTGTCCAAAACCAAAAATATGTGCGCATTAGAGTTTTGAGTGGGAAAACTTGATTTTAGGTTTATGGAACCTTTGGGAGAGTTTCTTGAAATTAAAAGTTCTATCGTATGGTGAAATTCAAATTTTGAATAATCCCCCTAAAAGTGAAATAAAAAATTTATTTTTCTGCAGCTTCAATATAACACATTGATGAGTTCTGCAAAGTTTTAGAGCATATTATTACAAGAAATTTTGCTGAAGACCGTAACCTTCTATCTCTTCAGCGAAGATAGAAAAGTCCTATTTCTTATATGTGAATCTTCAAAATCAGTTTTTCTATTTTAGCTCTTTTTATAGTTGTTGTATGATTTTTTCATGTTCTATAAAGTTGTACAAATAGTAAAAATAAACAACTTTGCCGAATGTAGTATACCTCTATCTTTGCTTATTTAGGAGCTGTAAAACTTTTGTTATAATAAATACCCTAATTTTGATCCCCAATTACGCGACTATGCACAGACGGATACAAATCAAACTTCCTGACTTTTTGTAGTTTTTTATTTAGTTTCAGATTCATGTAATGTAATTTGTATCTGTTTGTGCATAGTTGAGTAATTCGGGGTCAGATTTAGGATATTTATTATAACAAAAGTTTTACAGCTCCTAAATAAGCAAAGATAGAGGTATACTACATTCGGCAAAGTTGTTTATTTTTACTATTTGTACAACTTTATAGAACATGAAAAAATCATACAACAACTACAAAAAGAGCTAAAATAGAAAAACTGATTTTGAAGATTCACATATAAGAAATAGGACTTTTCTATCTTCGCTGAAGAGATAGAAGGTTACGGTCTTCAGCAAAATTTCTTGTAATAATATGCTCTAAAACTTTGCAGAACTCATCAATGTGTTATATTGAAGCTGCAGAAAAATAAATTTTTTATTTCACTTTTAGGGGGATTATTCAAAATTTGAATTTCACCATACGATAGAACTTTTAATTTTAAAAAACTCTCCCAAAGGTTCCATAAACCTAAAATCAAGTTTTCCCACTCAAAACTCTAATGCGCACATATTTTTGGTTTTGGACAACTGTGAAGCCCCACGGGAATATGTTCCGGAATGGCCGTGCCGTGGCAAAATCATCAGATAGAATCAAAATAATGAAAACTGATCTTCTGGAGTAATTTCATGAATTTAGACACCCATATTGCCAGTGTTGCAAACCAAACAGTTTTATGGCCACAGGAGGTCCCACGGGAACTTGTCGCAGAATGGTCATTCCGAGGATATATCATTGTATTGTCTTAAAACAATGAAGAATGACCTTTCGGAGTAATTGGAAGAACTTTGGACACCCATATTACTATAATTACATCCAAAAATATAAAAAGTGCTTTAATTCCGGAACACATCCTCGGACTGCCGGATTTCCGGGAACCAGATGAACCACTTCCGGCTCTGTTATAACCACACTGGAAGTGGATAAGTTCCTGAATCTTTTGGTGGTAAAAGTGTCCGAATCGGTCAAAAATTGCCAAAGTTACAAGCGTTTCAATTTGTGGGTACCCGGGTACCCTTGTCGAGCACTTAAGGGGTAAAACAATTCGAAGCCCCCCCATTCCACCCCCTTAAGTACTACATGAAAACTTATTTTATGAAAAGTTGCAATTCAACTAGTTCTTAGATGTCACAGAGTTTCAGTATCCTTGATCAAAGAAAACTTTAGAATTTCGTACTTTGAAAGCTGAAAAGGTACCCGGGTACCCTGTCGAACACATAACGGTTAAGTGACAGTACAAATGAAAGGTGACAAATGAGGAGGTGACTTTGAACAGAGTCTCAAATCAATAAGTATTAAGGTTTTTCTCAGAACAAGATTTTTCTTGTTAAAAACTCGGGTACCGGTACCAGTACCGGTATTACCGGGACTGATGCTTCCAGTACCGAAATACCGGTTCTCAGAAAATGATGTTGGTACTCCCAACCCTACCTGTTACGTTAGGCGATACGCTGGCCTCTACGTGCGCCGGAGCGGTCACCTCACGCAACACTTCAACGTTGGAGGAACCAGCTATTTCGTGCGATGCATCATCTAACGATGTATTGCCCACTTCAGAATACATTGAATCATTACGATTTCCTCTTCTTCTCAAACGGTAAAATTTACAGCGCTCTGCCACCGTCAACGCTGGCCTCTTAGCTGGTCCAGTTAATAAAGCCTGCTCACGGACTCGCTTGCGGTATTTACGCATATATTTTGCTTGAAGCAATTGAGACATTGTAGAATCAGATGCACAAAATCACTCACTTCTCACTTAAATTAATTATATGTTATTAATAACAATTTCAAACTAAGGCGACGGTTGAACGAATACTGAAGGGAATTTGGAACAATTGTTCAACTTTACGTGGAATTCCAGAAGTTACATACAAAATACAATCTTTTAATAAAAACTATTCAAAAGGCTGATATTTTGTGATTCGAATGGTATGCAAACCATAAAAATATATGCAGAATTGGCTGAGCTATAAGCGTTCAAAGTCTATCACTTTGTCGTGTCGCGGTCATTTTTGCTTCTCCAACGTGCCACCCTATTAAAGTAAGACGAAGTCCTACGTCAAAAAAAAATATTAATATATGCCTGACCGCATTTCAAGGTTAAAAGACTAAAACACGAGTTTGGTCAATGTCATAGGAACGGAGCCTTTCCCGAAGACCCGCGCTGAGAAACGCGGACTAACACGCTTACGGACGAACAACATCACACGCAGTACCTTGCAAGTCGTAAGGGCCTGCATAGTGTCGTCGTCCTGAGAGTAAAAACGAGTTAGATCAAAACTTCTTGGTCAGTGGTCTCTACAGTAGGTGGAGGAAGAGGCACAATTTGTGTCTAAAAACAGCCCAACCCATGTCGCTACGCTTAATAAGGGGGGTTGTGCAGACTCCTTTTGTCCAGCACCTCTGTGGTTCATAGGTACACGGGTACTAACGAGCCACATGCCCTGGCGGGTGTTGTGGGTTCAAATCCGGTTATAATCTCAGATGATAGCTTGGTTCGACCCATGCACCTTCCAGCATTGGAGGTATGAGTCACAAAGGCAACTTGTTAAGCGTAGCTACCTATTACCCCCCCCCCCCTCCTTTCCACTCTTTCCCCTCCATTCCCAAAAAATCCTTCTTCATTACTTTCCCTTACCGTCCCTTCATCAATTGTCGAACCATCGTTTCAAAAAAAAAAAAATTAATATATGCCTGACCGCATTTCAAGGTCAAAAGCAGGGCTGTCTAGCATCACCGTCAAAACACCATAGTCAGCGACGAAAACCAAAGTACTGCCGTCTCCATCAACGACAAAAAACCGACTGACTATTTCTGGAGAAAAATAGTCACCTTCTATCAAAGCAGTGACGAAAAATATTTTGACCGTACTTTCTCTTGATAAGTCGGTTAGTCGGCCGTCAATGATCAAAACCTGCATAATTTAGTCAACGTCGCGCGTAATATGGTTAATGACTAAGAAAAATCATGTATAGTCGGACAATTTTTTACCTGCGATTAAATTTAGTAAATATGTATATTTTTAGAATGGGGTGATAACCCTTGCAATATATACTTTTTTAGAATGCGGGTGACGACTAGGAGTCGAAAATCGATGTTTGACGCCATTTTGAAATCCAAGATGGCGGACTATTGATTAGCATTTTGCATGAAAACCCTTGCAATATATACTTTTTTAGAATGCGGGTGACGACTAGAAGTCGAAAATCGATGTTTGACGCCATTTTGAAATCCAAGATGGCAGACTATTGATTAGCATTTTGCATGAAAACCCTTGCAATATATACTTTTTTAGAATGCGGGTGACAGCTAGGAGTCGAAAATCGATGTTTGACGCCATTTTGAAATCCAAGATGGCGGACTATTGATTAGCATTTTGCATGAAAACCCTTGCAATATATACTTTTTTAGAATGCGGGTGACGACTAGAAGTCGAAAATCGATGTTTGACGCCATTTTGAAATCCAAGATGGCGGACTATTGATTAGCATTTTGCATGAAAACCCTTGCAATATATACTTTTTTAGAATGCGGGTGACGACTAGAAGTCGAAAATCGATGTTTGACGCCATTTTGAAATCCAAGATGGCGGACTATTGATTAGCATTTTGCATGAAAACCCTTGAAATATATACTTTTTTGGAATGCGGTTGACAGCTAGGAGTCGAAAATCGATGTTTGACGCCATTTTGAAATCCAAGATGGCGGACTATTGATTAGCATTTTGCATGAAAACCCTTGCAATATATACTTTTTTAGAATGCGGGTGACGACTAGAAGTCGAAAATCGATGTTTGACGCCATTTTGAAATCCAAGATGGCGGACTATTGATTAGCATTTTGCATGAAAACCCTTGCAATATATACTTTTTTGGAATGCGGTTGACGGCTAGGAGTCGAAAATCGATGTTTGACGCCATTTCGAAATCCAAGATGGCGGACTATTGATTAGCATTTTGCATGAAAACCCTTGCAATATATACTTTTTTGGAATGCGGTTGACGGCTAGGAGTCGAAAATCGATGTTTGACGCCATTTCGAAATCCAAGATGGCGGACTATTGATTAGCATTTTGCATGAAAACCCTTGCAATATATACTTTTTTGGAATGCGGTTGACGGCTAGGAGTCGAAAATCGATGTTTGACGTCATTTTGAAATCCAAGATGGCGGACTATTGATTAGCATTTTGCATGAAAACCCTTGCAATATATACTTTTTTGGAATGCGGTTGACGGCTAGGAGTCGAAAATCGATGTTTGACGCCATTTTGAAATCCAAGATGGCGGACTATTGATTAGCATTTTGCATGAAAACCCTTGCAATATATACTTTTTTAGAATGCGGTTGACGGCTAGGAGTCGAAAACCGATGTTTGACGCCATTTTGAAATCCAAGATGGCGGACTATTGATTAGCATTTTGTATGAAAACCCTTGCAATATATGCTTTTTTAGAATGGGAGTGACGGCTAGAAGTCGAAAATCGATGTTTGACGCCATTTTGAAATCCAAGATGGTGGACTATTGATTAGCGTTTTGCATGAAAACCTTGCAATATACAGTTTTTTGGAATGCGGTTGACGGCTAGAAGTCGAAAATCGATGTTTGACGCCATTTTGAAATCCAAGATGGCGGACTATTGATTAGCATTTTGTATGAAAACCCTTGCAATATATGCTTTTTTAGAATGGGGTTGACGGCTAGAAGTCGAAAATCTATGTTTGACGCCATTTTGAAATCCAAGATGGTGGACTATTGATTAGCGTTTTGCATGAAAACCTTTGCAATATACAGTTTTTTGGAATGCGGTTGACGGCTAGAAGTCAAAAATCGATGCGTCGAAAGATGACGAATAAATGATAAATGAAAATGAAAAAGAAAAAAGTTAGAAATTGACTACATGTTATAAATCAACGATTGCAACTTTTTATCCATGCGGCGCAAGTAAGTTTTTGGCGACCTGCGGTAAGACGTAATTTTACGGCAATAAAAATATCATTGTTTGAAATATTCTATAACCGCAAACTTTTGTTCATGAACACACTTTGGGCAATACTTTTTCTAAAATTAAAAAAGAAGAAAACATATTCAATTTAATTCTACTATGTATATTTTATTCACGACAGATACGTATTTCGCCTACGACTTTCAGGCTTCCTCAGTGTCTGTTTTCGAACTTTATACGAAAACTTTTTCGTCATTTAAAGTATGTATGCGGAAATTTACTGATATTTAAGCATACCCAGGCAACCAATAAGCATTTCCAATGCAATTTGAAAGCAAGCCGATAAGCATTTAAGTTGCTTTAAATGCTACTTAAATGCTATTTTGGCAAAATATGCGGCTACTTTACTGCTAGCCCTCTTATAGTGCTGACAATGCTTTTTTGCAGCATGCCAATTTACAACAGTTATGCAGTCAAAAAGCTGAAAAACAACAACCTGCAGTATAATACGCCAGGGATGCTAATAAACGACTGATCTACTGCTTATTTTAATGCTTATTGGTTACCTGGGTATTTTTGGAAGTAAAATATTTTATATTGCCAACAACGGATACTTTTGTTGCCAAAATCGAATCATGCCAAATTCGAAATTCCACTGTATATACTTTTTTAGAATCCGAGTGATAGCTAGAAGTGGAAAATCGATGTTTGACTCGACTCGACTGCTCGACTCGATTATTCGACTCGACTGGACTGTTCGATTCAACTACTCGACACGACTGCTAGACTAAACTGCTCTATTTAACTACTCGGCTTGACCATACGATTTAATTAGAAAATCACCAAGTTATAAACGTTCGAAACCTGACGACTTTAAGAAATAGATTTTTTGGAACGAGCCTTATCACAGCTACCTTTCTGAAAGACGTAGTCCTACGTCAAAAAATGTGTGGGTATGGTACATTTCGAACAATATTTTTGATGACGTTGTTGCCCTATATTCGATTTTGGCAACATGGGTGACACGCATTTGTTGCTAAATTCTAAATCCGACTGTATATGTATAGATACATATTTTCAAGACAAAAACTTGATATTGTTCGAGGTAAGCAGAATTTAAACTGCTGAGCTCGAGCAGTCCAGATAAGCAGTAAAGTCCAGTAATGAAGTCTAGCAGTCCAGTCGAATACTCGACTCGAGCAGTCAACTCGAGTAGTCAAGTCGAGCAGTCGAGTCACACAGTCCAGTCGAGTAGTCATCGAGCAGTCCAATCGAAAATTCCAATCGAGCATTCAAGTCGAGTCAAACATAGTTTTTCACTTCTAACCGTCACTCGTTTTTCAACAAATTATAGATTGCAAGGGTTTCATGCAAAATGCTAAATAATAGTCCGCCATCTTACATTTCAAAATGGCGTCAAACATCGATTTTCGACTTCTACCCGTGACGCGGATTCTAAAAAAGTAAATATTGCCAAGATTTTCATGCAAAATGCTAATCAATAGTCCGCCATCTTGGATTTCAAAATGGCGTCAAACATCGATTTTCGACTTCTAGTCGTCACCCGCATTCCAAAAAAGTATATATTGCAAGGGTTTTCATGCAAAATGCTAATCAATAGTCCGCCATCTTGGATTTCAAAATGGCGTCAAACATCGATTTTCGACTCCTAGCCGTCAACCGCATTCCAAAAAAGTATATATTGCAAGGGTTTTCATGCAAAATGCTAATCAATAGTCCGCCATCTTGGATTTCAAAATGGCGTCAAACATCGATTTTCGACTTCTAGTCATCAACGGCATTCCAAAAAAGTATATATTGCAGGGTTTTCATGCAAAATGCTAATCAATAGTCCGCCATCTTGGATTTCAAAATGGCGTCAAACATCGATTTTCGACTCCTAGCCGTCAACCGCATTCCAAAAAAGTATATATTGCAAGGGTTTTCATGCAAAATGCTAATCAATAGTCCGCCATCTTGGATTTCAAAATGGCGCCAAACATCGATTTTCGACTTCTAGTCGTCACCCGTATTCCAAAAAAGTATATATTGCAAGGGTTTTCATGCAAAATGCTAATCAATAGTCCGCCATCTTGGATTTCAAAATGGCGTCAAACATCGATTTTCGACTCCTAGCCGTCAACCGCATTCCAAAAAAGTATATATTGCAAGGGTTTTCATGCAAAATGCTAATCAATAGTCCGCCATCTTGGATTTCAAAATGGCGTCAAACATCGATTTTCGACTTCTAGCCGTCAACGGCATTCCGAAAAACTGTATTGCAAGGGTTTTCATGCAAAATGCTAATCAATAGTCCGTCATCTTGGATTTCAAAATGGCGTCAAACATCGATTTTCGACTTCTAGTCATCAACGGCATTCCAAAAAAGTATATATTGCAGGGTTTTCATGCAAAATGCTAATCAATAGTCCGCCATCTTGGATTTCAAAATGGCGTCAAACATCGATTTTCGACTCCTAGCCGTCAACCGCATTCCAAAAAAGTATATATTGCAGGGTTTTCATGCAAAATGCTAATCAATAGTCTGCCATCTTGGATTTCAAAATGGCGTCAAACATCGATTTTCGACTTCTAGTCGTCACCCGCATTCCAAAAAAGTATATATTGCAAGGGTTTTCATGCAAAATGCAAATCAATAGTCCGCCATCTTGGATTTCAAAATGGCGTCTAATGTTGATTTTTTAACTCTGACAATTTTCCCATTCTAAAAATGTCATTACTGTATAGGATTTCATGCAAAATTACCAAAATAACTTAAATTGTAAACCGCCATCTTGCATATCAAAACGGCGTCAAACTTCCAATTTCGAACAAATGGTAAAATGGCATTAAACAATCCATCCATCCGTCCATCTAATAGTATCCCCGGTTCCAAAACATCAAATTAGGAACCTTTTTACTTCTTCCAAATAAATAATCGGGCTTTATTTTGTCACTGACAAAGACGCATGGAAACGACTATTTTTGCTGCGCGACTATTTATTTTTGGTTATAGTCAAACGTCGCTTACTAAACTGACCGTCACCTACCCTGGATGCGTCCTGATTTTATTCTAACAGATTATAGTCAGTGATTTTTTGTCACTGACAAAAAATGCTTGGGACTGACTATTTTGCAGGGTGACTTTTTGTTTTTGGTTTTCGTTTAGCGTCAGTGACAAAACTGACCGTTACCAGCCCTGGTCAAAAGACTAAAACACGAGTTTAGTCAAAAGGAATCAAATTTGGCATGTGGGGTTTTTAGAGGCAGGATTTTTTTCTATGTTGAATTAAGACCTTTGCCTTCTTCAAGAAGGGGGAATCCCGTATGTTCGGTCGGGAATCAAAATTGGTGGACTGTATTTGGAGGATGTCGGAAAACTTAGCGGCTGAACGTGTAAAAACTTGTTCGCGGTCGGTTTAACAAATACTTTATCCTCTAAATTAGTAACACTTTGAATGAAAGCTAAAACTGAACTGAACTGAATGGAATGGTGGTCGTCCTTTTATACTTGTGGATTTTCGTTCATCCTTTTTTCATTCATCGCAATTGGATGTGTGATATGTGTGTGTGTGTGTGTGTGTGTGTGTGTGTGTTTATGTGTGTGTGTGTGTGTTTATGTGTGTGTGTGTGTGTTTATGTGTGTGTGTGTTTATGTGTGTGTGTGTGTGTTTATGTGTGTGTGTGTGTGTTTATGTGTGTGTGTGTGTGTTTATGTGTGTGTGTGTGTGTTTATGTGTGTGTGTGTTTATGTGTGTGTGTGTGTGTGTGTGTGTTTATGTGTGTGTGTGTGTTTATGTGTGTGTGTGTGTGTTTATGTGTGTGTGTGTTTATGTGTGTGTGTGTGTGTGTGTGTGTGTGTGTGTGTGTGTGTGTGTGTGTGTGTGTGTTTATGTGTGTGTGTGTGTGTGTGTGTGTGTGTGTGTGTGTGTGTGTGTGTGTGTGTGTGTGTGTGTGTGTGTGTGTGTGTGTGTGTGTGTGTGTGTGTGTGTGTGTGTGTGTGTGTGTGTGTGTGTGTGTGTGTGTTTATGTGTGTCGAAATACGACGCGCGCTGTTGCCGTATTTGTGCGTGATGGAATATTCCATTCGTCGTCCTTCGCAGTCCTTTTGGATGTTGGAATTTTCCATAGTCGAACACGTCCGTTCGCGTTTCGGCTAATGCGATGTAGTTTTGTGCAAAGCAAATAAATTTTGCTAAGCTTGCGGGGAACGCAACATACTCCGGCCGGGTTGCAACGTTACGTTCAAATCTTTTATACCTCTAAGCAGGCGTTAGTTGTCCTCTGTTGGTAAAACTGATAGCTTTGTAATAGGTCGTCTGTAAGTAGCTCCTTTGCTGAAAATAATCACAGCTCGAACGGGCTGATCTGCACCAGGATACACGGCGGTTATTCGACAAAGCTTCCAAAGCAGCGGTGGCTGATTCTTATTGTGGATGAGTACTATATCATGCCGGGCTTCACGTTGTCAGTCGTCGTCCAGTTTTTCTTCCGGGGTTGCAGACTCATCAAGTAATCCCTGGACCATGCTCGCCAAAACTGTTCACGCATAAGCTGACAATGCTGCCATCGGGATAGTCGGTTGAATTTGGTGTCGTCGTACCGCGGTTCAATTACTGCATTCAATGCACGACCTAATAAGAAGTGTGCTTGAGTGATAACCTCAGGATCAGCTGGATCGTTGGAAATTGCAAACAATGGGCGGGAATTTAGAACGGCTTCGATTTCGCATAACGTAGTCGTGAACTCTTTAAATTAACATTTCCTGCATTTCCTATTACTCGTGCATCCGGTGGAATGAAATGCCACGTAATTTCCTTCGTTTGGCAAAACTGAACAATGCGATCAACTTCACTTTCCTGACGAAACAGCTCGTAAAGACGATGCAGTTCATTCTTGGCACCATGAAAATTGGTCGCGTTGTCTGAATGCATTTCAGATGGAATTGCTCTTCGGCTGACAATCAGATCTGATACCAGTTCCAAATGGATAGCCTAAGTTGAGAGGCATACGAACACAGCAATATATGCCTTGATTGTCTTCGGTCGGTAGGATCCTTGTTTGACTATTATGGGTCCGGCATAATCTACGCCGGTGATGGTAAACGGTGGTGAAGGAAACACACGTTGTTTTGGCAGCTCACCCATTAGCTTGTTAAAGTGCTTCATCCAGTGTATCTTTACCGGACAAAACGTCGTCGACATAAAAATCGTCCCTGATGATTTTCGCTGCTACGGGGAACTGTTCGGCTTCGTCATCAGCAAGTTGAATCAACCGTGTTGCTTGTTACGGTGGTGACGCTGTTCCGTAGGTAACCGTTGTTAGTTCCAAAACCTTTAGACTTTCGTTCGGTGATTCTCTCCAAAAAATCCTTTGCTGTCGTCTGGGTGTATTTGTATTTGACGATACATTTTGGTGATATCCGCCGTAAACACATACCTATGCATTCGAAATCGTAACATGATGGCATACAAATCGCTTTGTACTACTGGTCCCACCAATAGTACGTCGTTAAGTGATAGACTTGCGTCGGATGATTTTGCACTGGCGTCGAATACAACTCGGCACTTTGTTGTTGAGCTGTTCGATCGGAGTAGTGCATGATGTGGCATGTAATATCCTTGTCGACTGGGGTCATCGTTATTTTCGTTTACTCCTCGGCAGTGACCTAGTCTCTGGTATTCCCGTATAAAATCGACATATTGTTGCTTTAATCCTGCGTTGCGTTGAAGTCGAGTTTCTAACTTGTAAAAACGCCTCACTGCGAGCGTTCTGCAATTCTGCAAATCGGCTACATTCGTCTTGAACGGAAGTCTAACATCAAATCTTCCGTTAGCGTCGCGAAAGTGAGTTGTTGCGAAATGGGTTTCACACTGTTGTTCTTCGGCTGAAAGGGATGTAGTAGTTGGTACCTTTTCGATGTCCCAAAACGTGTGCATATAATCATTCAAAGTCTGAATTGATGCAACTTGAGAGTGCTGGCAATCATTGTTCATTGACTGCATTGCGCCTGCAACCAGCCATCCTTGCTAATTCGAAAGGAATCAGGATCGAACCAGATAGGCTTACCTAAATTAAGCCACCAAAAACGGGTACACTACCCTTTTATCACCTAGCATAAATCTTCAAATACCGAACGACACGAAACGAAAGCTCGCGGTAAGAAACACCAAAAGTTCTCATCACTGACAATGTCGCTATTTGCCACCAGACGGCGAAAACATCTCGAAAAAGATTCGCCGTTCATTCAAACTTCACGGCACGAAATAAACTCAAATAAACTAAACGAAACGAAAACGAAATGACGTGAATACATTAGAACGAACTAGTTTAACTGCAAGAAGAACACGTTGTTTAAACTATCCTAGGAAAACATTTTATTAATACGGAAAACGGTTTGTATTTGAATTATTTGATTTAATGCATGCATGCTTTAACGTGTGTATGTATTCATATTCGTGTTTCTTATATTCTAGGCCTAACTATACTATCATTGTGTGCGTGTTTCTCTCCCTACTGTGCTCTATCGACCCATGTGCTTTTTCCACTTCAATCAGCTGCTTCCAAATGCTGCAGTGACGTCATTGATCAATTTTGTACAGTGTCTTCTAGACAATTCTGGTTGGGGCGGCGTTTATAATTTCGGTAACGCGTGCACGCGGTTACATGCCGACCCCAACCTCAAATGACATCAATGGAAACTCGTGATCACAGTATACAAGTACGGTCTACCTACGTGAACTCACGGTAATCGCGCTATGGCGTACTTCTAGGACGCGCCCTTTAGACAATGAATGAATAGATACGACTCACCAGAGCTTTAACTGTTGCTGCTGTTGGTGGCTTACGTAGCGCCGGCTGCTACTAGGCGATCGCTACCGTCGGCTGCTGTGTGATCACATGCGGTACGGCAAAAACTCTACGATGCGATGCTAGATGACTTCACTTCTCGATGCTGGATGATTTTACAGATGGAAACTAAAACTGCTTAGTGCCGCTTTCCGGGATAACTCGACCGGAAACGGCCACTAGCCTCACCGGAGGACTCCGGTCCGTCCGATGCCTCAATATGTGGATGTTGGGCGATCCACGTGAGGACCGTCAGAATAGCGTGCGCCGGGAATTCGTCCGAATTGTGCTGGATGCGTCTTTCGCTGTCCTTCCTTCTCTCTTTCGTAATGCTGCGAAATAAAATTGTAGCCGTGCGGCTATTGTTCAAAGGTCATTAGCACATGCTCCGTTCAATGGCATTTTGAGCACATGTTACCTGCTAACTTTTGGCGCACTCCAAAATTTTGCACACTACAAATTTTGAACACTACAAATTTTATTCGATCCTATTTAGCGAAAGAGATACAATAAAATTAGCACAAATCTAACACTATCACGTCACTTTACATACTTAATATAATTTAAAGGAAAGGCGCGGACAACAGACTACGGTTAACACTTCCGAAATGCTTTACGATCTAGGACGAAATGAACGATCATTTTGATCCTCAGATAAGGGAAGGTGACTTCATTTCCCGCTAACTTCGTCGGGTCAAATCGGAAATCTACGATCCTGCTAGCTGTTTCATTTCGGCAACTTAGCCAGGCTCTATCTGATTCCCTCCAACCTTTCTACGAAGCATCTTTCGTTGCTTCCCCTTCAGTTCGGTCTCAACGGAATTTACGAGTAGC
Source organism: Sabethes cyaneus (assembly GCF_943734655.1). NCBI lineage: Eukaryota > Metazoa > Arthropoda > Insecta > Diptera > Culicidae > Sabethes > Sabethes cyaneus. The sequence continues at coordinate 81,989,598 of NC_071353.1, forward strand.
TGCACGGGAGAGAAATTTGGGGGTTTCACCATTAGGCCGAAAACCGGTGCTACATTTTAGCGCAACGAAACGAATTTGTTGAACTATTTGAATAACTACGAATAATTATTATATATAATTATTCGTATAACATAAATGAAAGGTTTTTGATACATAAATATTTCGTTTAGCTACTGAAGCTACTGAAGTAATGCATAATGACATGATACTGCTACATAACACCAGGCTAGTTTTACGAAAATTTGGTTGTAGGATTACAACCAAATTTTCGTAAGGGATTTCGTAAGTCCCAAACGTAAACATCAACATCATCAAATCTACAATAATATCCTTCAAGAACAACATTATATTCAATCATATCCTATGCACAATAATATGCTATGCTTAATCCTTGGTTCGCTAAATCTGGGAAATTGCTGAATGCCTCGACATTTCCTTTTGCTCCGTTGCACATAAGAAGGACTCCATATAAAGTAGCGGCCAAAATTGCCGAATGTAAAATTTCACATTTTAGCACATGCTTAAACGCGGTTTTGTAGTAAATTGTCTATATTTTTATGATTCGCGAATAAAATTTTGATAAAAAAAATATCATGTAAAAATAAGCTGTCAAAGTTGCCCATTTCAAAAGTTTGAAAAATAGGTCATTTAAAAAAAGTCAAAAAATTCAATACTTATCGCGAGTGTAAATATTATTGTTATATATCATTTTAAAACTGATACCTTAGCCTATCAAAAAAAGAAATGAAAACAAATTTAAACTCAATGAGGTGCGCGATAGGCTATTTATAATAAAAATGAAATTCTCATAAACTTTAATCAAAAAAACAACTCTTGTCGCCTCTTGTCGCCGCAGTTTCTAACAGTGCGTCTGAAAGCTCGAAGTATTTTGTATCAAAACATGAATTGAAAGTTTGCTATAATTTGACGTTTTCCGAAAAAAAATAATTTTAAAATTGTCATATTTTTAGCAAGTCTTTAAAATTTTAAGTACCCTTTCAACAAATTCGATTATCTTTGTTACTAAATTTATTTAGTACCTGAAGAGAGTTTCAATGAGAAAATGGGAGAGTCCCTGCGAGAAAAAAAATTTTTTTTTTGTCAAGCAAATATTTATATCAGACACATTTGATAATTTTTCCCCAAATCACCCTAAATATGAGTTCTTATAAGTTTAAATCATTTCTTTTGTAACAAATATAACCTAGAATAAATTTGAAACTAAAAAATAATTTTGGCCAAAAATTGTAATTTTCCGACTATTGTGCGTTGGTAGTTTAATTACACCCTAGACTCCATAAACTTCAACAAAATATTCGACACGAGACAAATTGTTCTTAAATTTTGATCGTATCGACTGACTGCTACATACTTCATTAACTATACATACATACTCCATAAACGTGACTCACTGGACTTCAGGATAACTCCAATCATTACGTTGGAAATGTTTCCTTACTCCCAAGTTTGCCTACAGGTTTGGTTGTCATGAGATTTCAAGGCTGCCACATAATCTACACGACTGCAGCGATTACTACTGCTGATTTATATCAGCCCATGCGAATCCTGCTTAAACTTCACCATAAACATCATGATACATCATAGTATGCTTTTACGCCAAAAATTTCTGACCACCGAAGCTGTAGCCTGCAGAAGTACGACCAACTCAGTCCGCGATCCGTTTCCCAGAATCTCTAGGCAAGTGGCTTAAGCGCCACCTCGTTAGAGGGCCACTTGCCAAGTGAAGGCTTGCCCGGCCAGAAACTCCGCCTCAGGGCGGGTCAGTTCAACAACTAAGGGGACAAAAAAGCGGACGCATGAAACCAAAGGTACTCACTCTACGCGTTTTCAAGAAGCCTAACCACAGAAACTCGCTATCCGAAATCCTCAATCCACACACCGACTCGTACCTTTTTCCTCACTGCCCCAACTCTGAACAACCAGATTACTGGCCAATGTAGGAAATCGGAGTGCGGGGACTGTATTACCAAGCAGTCCACTTAGAGTACCAAAAACAACACTAAAATTTACGCGATTCGTGAGACACCTTCGGAATACCTATATTACACCAAATGCCACTCCATAAAAGACTTTAATTTAGGGAAACGCAAACTGGATTTAACATTTTATTCTAAACTTTTACAAACATTTAACTACACCTAGGTTTTTGAGCCACTCTACTCTTCTCTATTGCGTGGATGGAATCTGCCCTAAAGCTTCTTTCGGGTTTGGGGATTGGCTAAGCTTTCGTTTATATCACCTGCGCAGGGTTTAGAACTTTACTTACGGCGGCCGTTCACAATTTATGTCCATCCAACGACGTTACGAAGCAGCAAAATGTTGCGCGATGGACATCAAGCGCATAAACTCTGGTTCGGCAGCTGCAAATTGGCGTATCACAAAATGGCGTCCTAAACGCTCAGCAGCATAAGCCGACCCGGTTGATCAGCGGGCTTTCCCAAGCGGCGTGATCCGAAATCCGGCGGCTGGAAGCGGTGCTATAACCAGCCGTTCGTGAAGTGTGCGGTTGGAGGGTGGATCTGCTTTGCTGGCGGTGTGGTCCATAGCTTTCGCCAAGCGCTTGAATGAGTTTGAAAATGGAACACAAAAAGCCGTCGAACGGCTGTTCAACGGTATTAGCCAAATTCCCTAAAAGCATCACTATGTATTTTATCTTTTGTTTCCACCATACTGGCTAGCAAAGACTCCACGCAAAAACTTCTCCTAACTGCGCTATCTATTCCCTATTAATGAAACAACACTTAGTAAATTTAACTAATCCTAAGTGTCTCACTCTAAGACACAAACCTTTTCTAACACGAAACAACACAAGACACACACTCCGATTTCGTTCACTGATCAGTTTAAAATGATCGAAGCGAAATTGGGAAACTCCTCAGAACAAACGAGATTTGGTTGGAAAACGAATATTCTATAGCGAATTTCTGCGATCATACAAATCCGATCAAACATCTCTTTTTATCTTTAGTTGCATGCATCTAACCATTTCATCCCTAGAGTTTATTGAACTCTTCTAGGAGAAGAATCTGCCGGCAACCTTCGTGCTTAGAGATTCCATCTAGCGAATCGCGAATGAGAGGCTCTAAGAAAGAGTAAAATTGGAAACGGCTAACTTGTATGCAAGGAACCAATACATACGCGTAACCAACTAACCATAATTTCTAGTATACCATGCTTTATTTGCTAACTTAACGAAGATACAGCAAAGAGCCAATCTAATTAACCTGCTTGCTACAAAGCATACTTTAAATCATCATCATTCGATTCCTAAACTTTACCTATTACATTTCCACGCCAATGCATATCGACTTAACGAAACATGATAAAAGCTATAAGTTTGAAAACCTCTATTAAAGCTCAACTAGTCTCACGCATACATTGAACTACCAACAAGAACGAAAAAGAAACGTCAAAGTTAAAGTTATGTTGAGTGTGTCGTGCTGTAGTTTTCTGCTGATAATTATACAAAAATCAGGTAAATATACGTATTTATGGCTAATTCCGTAGTAAATTGTAGTGAAACTGATGAATACGATATAGCGGGTAAGTTATTGATATAATTTTGCTTCTGTTTGGTTTACTAGACTGAAGATGTTGCCGAACGCAAAACGTAAACAAAGTTTACGATTGCGGTGTCGACTGATAACTACTCGTGGACAAAATCATGGACCGGTGGTTCTATGGACGGAGGATTACTCGGATATTGTACGGATGGCGGAATGATTAGGCCGATCTTCTCGGAAAAATGCGTACCGGACCCTACGAAGGGAAGTTTACTTCCAACGAAACTAGAATGTGTGAGCGTGTTCTAATGCTGTTTTTTTTTCTTTTTAGGAACAACCGGATGGACGAACCAAAGGACAAAGATTTTCAAGACAGAATGGCCTGCAATAACCAGAAAAAAAATTCTATTTAACCTAACCCATAATGCTATAAATAACGGAACCTAAACTAGACTAAGTTCTAATAAACACAAAATATAATAAATACTAACCCATGAAATATATACAATTTTAAATACCGTCAAACGGGGTAACATGCAACAACGCCATATCGATTCAATTTACTGTACTTTTTGATCTGTTACTTCAATTTTCAATCTATATCAGTCACAGAATCTTGTTGTTAACAGTTCAAAAAAGCCTTAGATACTGCTAAGTTGATTTTCTGCTGTTTTGGTAATTTTTAAAAAATCCCACAAGATGGTGTCAAATTCATCATCAATTTTTCGTCAGTAAAACGTTTGTGTCGCCCACAGGCACTTCAAATAAAAGAAGCCTAACATACATTTTTTATAGTAAAATGAATAATAAGGAAACAAAATAATTGATTTATGATGACTAGTTTTGTTTATCTTACTTGATACCACGTTATTCGTAAAACAATTACTTAAACGGGGTAACTTGCAACAGCTGGTAGATATAAAAAGCTGTGTTCCGTTACCTTCAAGAGGCACGTTATCATTTAATTTTGCATCAAACAATACTAAAGCACACCTGAAGAGTGTAAGATACTTACGGTAAGTCGGAAATATGTCAGTTTTTGTCTGGATATACTAAAAATGACCATAGAAGAGGCCAAAACGAAAATAACCACACTGAGAGTATCGACCAGCAATATGAGAGTGTCTAATTACGATCACTCGTAACGTAATGATCCATATATTACGTAATCGAGATATCGATGAATTTTAACTCTCCCGCTCTACTTCATGACGCGATTTTGCATAGTGGATATACGACGTGTAATGCGCTGTTACACAACTCCCGCTTCCCTACGTGTGTTACGTAATGTGTGAATGATCCTTAAAGAAGGCAGCTCTATCGGATCCAGACAAGGAATATCAATTGCATGAATAGTATAAAGAGTTATTTCTGTAATTTCCGTTACGGGGCTCATTAATTTTTTTCACCAACATGACATAGGACATTTATGCGTATATTCATAGCAAAAGCATTAAAAATCGCAAGTCGCATTATCATTTGCATATTCAAATCAAAAGAAACTCATTCAAATCTTTAAATTCGTTCAATTTCCAAAAAATATTGCTTGTTGCAAGTTACCCCGTTTAAGGGGTTACTAGTAACAAATTAGTTAAAAAATTCTACAACAGCCAATATTGATCGCATATTTTTTCTCAATATGTGAAATTGTTCTATGGTAGACCTAATAACTTTGTATCAATTAAATTTCCTCAAATGTAAATGAGAGGTATATATCTGGAAAGATTCTTGACGATTTTGAGCAACCAGAGCAAAAGCATCATGTTGCATTGTCACAATCAGATAAACTGAAAGTTACATAGCTGAAAAATTATGAGAACGCTAGGGCGGAAGAGCAAGCTTCTTGAGATATTTGCAATTAAAAATCCCAAGCCGTTTGCCCTTTAAATCTCAAGATCATAACAGTGGCTTCCCACAACCCTTTTCACGACAGCTGGTATATATTTCGGAGCCAGCTTTGCGCTAAAACCCTTGCCTTTGTCCGATTGTTCCGTGTTTTTCTTCAGGACCTTCTCTCCTATGGAGTAAGTTGGACAATTAGCATTAGAGCGTAAATTGTAATGGGACGAATGCTTCTTGTAAGCCGCTTTCAAATTCTCCCGGACATCTTCATACAGCTTTTCTCTTTCTTCATTTTTCAACTGAGTATCACCGGCTGGTCCAGAGTCCCGAAATTCCGATATTCCCTACCATCAGAGACCATGCTCCGCCCAAACATAACGAAGTATGGAGAATACTTAGTCGCGTCGTGAACTGAGTTGCGAATGGCGTTGGCAATTTGCTGCAAGTTACTTGTCCACTCTTTATGGTCCTTGTGTATCGTCGCGCGAATCGCCGTAGTGATGACACGGTTTACCCGCTCGGTGTCATTGACCTGCGGATGATAGTTCGGGGTTCTCCAGTGGGTCACATTGTATTTTGCCAACCGACTCTGAAATAGTGCGGATGTGAACTGCGTTCCGTTGTCTGACAGGATTACTTCTGGGACACCGAATAGCAAGAAAATTATATTTTCGACGAACTGAACTAGCGTTTCTGCGGTTGCTTGTCGGAAAGGCTGCACTAGGACGAATTTGCAGAATAAATCTGTCACTACCAGCAGACATGTACTGCGTCCTTTGCCCGATACCGGAAGTGGGCTGATATAATCCATCGCTAAAAACTGCCACGGATATTGGGCCAGCTTTTTCTGCTCCGCCATGGGCGGGGTTGTGTTCTGATTCGTTGCTTTGCTTGTCTGGCACTGCAAGCATGTTGGGCATTGCTGAATTCACTTCGGTGTTCATCCTTGGCCAGAAATATCGCTCCTTTACTGCTGCTAACGTCTTCTCAAAGCCAAGATGTGCTTGTCCATGGATTTTGGTGATGATTTCTTTACGCTCTGGTTTCGGTGGATAACGCTTCTACTGAAATCGTGCATCTTCAACCTTCCCACCCCCTTTCACATATTTCAGTATCTGGCCATCAACTACACGAAAGTCAGGGTAGTTTGCTGCATCACTTTGAATATTTTCAATTAGATCTTGGTGTTCTAGGTCGACGGTTGTTGCGAGAATTGTTTCCACGGACCTCGATAGACAATCGGCGAGAATGTTATTTTTACCCTTTCTATACTCAAGCTCGATATCATACGATTGTATTTTTAGTGCTCATCTCAACAACTTCGAATTTCCCGATTCCACCCCAATCGTAAACAACCAAAGTAGACTCCGCGCGTCCGTTATTACTTTGAAGCGAGATCCTTCCACATAATGGCGAAAGTGTTCAATCGCTAGCAAAACCCCCAAACATTCTTTTTCTACACTGGCATATTTCCGCTGTGTGCTGCTTGACTTCTTGCTGAAATATGCAATTACTTTGGTCTGGCCATTAATCTGTTGCGTCAATGCGGCCCCTACTGCGTTATCCGATGCATCGGATTCTATCGCAAACGGCTGGCTGAAATCCGGATTACCGAGAATCGGTGCAGATACTAATGCTGCTTTAAGCTCTCCCAACGATGACTCCGCTGCCTCTGTCCATACGAATTTCTTTATTTTCGTCTTCTTCAGCAAATCAGAGATTGCTGCTACGATCCGACTGTAGTCGCGAATAAACTTCTGGTAGAACCCTGCTAGACCCAGTAGCCGCCTTACATCCTTTACGCTTTTCGGTCTAGCATGGTTCAGAATTGGGGAGATTCGGGAATTGTCTATGGATACTCCACTCTCGGTTAGCAAATAACCCAGGTATGTCACTTGCTTCCTGCAAAACCGACTCTTATCCAACGAAATGGTCAAGTTTGCCTTAGCCAAACGCTCTGCCACCACTTTTAACAGACGCACATGTTCACTGAACGTATTTGTCGCAATCACGATATCATCGAAGTAGACAAAGACATTCGGTTCTAAGTCGAATCCAATGACTCGATCCATCAGCCGACACATCGTAAACGGAGCATTTGTCAATCCGAATGGACAAACTTTAAAACGGAACAACCCCTGTGGTGTTCGAAACGCTGTGTAATCTCGCGATTCCTCTTTCAGAGGAATCTGAAAATAAGCGTCCTTTAAGTCTACCACCGAGTAGTACTTTGCCTTTCCCAACCGATGAAAGATCTCCCCCATATTGCGCATTGGGTACGAGTCTTTCTTTGTCCAGGCATTTATCTTACGAGAGTCTAAGCAAACTCGTAGTTTACCATTCGCTTTCCGAACTGGTACTAGAGCGCTAGCCCACTCACTAGAGCACTCCTCGATAGCGTCCAACTGTTTATATCGTTTAATGTCCGCCTCCATCTTCGCTTGTATGGCCGGTGAACACCGGTACCATGGATGTCGTCTAGGTTTCGCTTCCTCACTCAATATGAGTTCGTGTTGCAACAACGATGTGCTCCCTAGACGGGATTCCGTTGTGCAAGGAAACTGTCTTATCGCTTCGACCAATTCCTTTTGCTCATTCTTCGACAGTTCATGTTCCGTTTCTACCGTTTCTGGCGTCGTTTCGGACGGCTCTGGTAATTCAAGCGCCGGTATATCGAGAGTTGCATCTAGTTCTGTCTGTTTTAGCATTGGTAGTGTTTCAATTGGCATCAAGGTGAATTCAATCGTATCTACATTGCTTTCCGTCCATTCCGTTCCAACGGTGACTACACTTTTAAATCCCCCCGTGCTTTTAATCATCGGCTCTATCCCAAATTATTTCCAAAAATTGTACCCCAGTATCAAATCGCGACATATTTGAGGTACCACCAGTGTAGGAATTACTCTCGTAAGTCCTCTAAATTCCATTGGTAGCTGCACATACCCCAAACACTCGTGCACTGTTTTATCCGCCGTTACAATCTTCAATGGACTTCGCTGCATCTTCAGGCTATATCTCTCCGCAATATCTACTATGCTTGTTATGCTTACGCTAGCTCCAGAATCCAACAAGGCATCGTGTTCTTCATTAAATATCTTCACGGTCACATGAGGGCAACTCTCGGTGTAAATTTTCACTTCGCAAACATTTTGAAAAGGATCTTCGTACGGACTAAAACTGGGAACCTCACGTGTCGAAGGAATGCTGGAGTTTCCTACAGTGCATTCCTTTCGTAGTTTCCCGACGGATTGTCTATTGAACGATGCTTCCTGTTTGGGTTGTTTTCGCACGTCCATGCAGTTTTGTTGGGGTTGCCACACAAATAGCAAAATATCCGTTTCTCCTCTCTGCAGTTCCTCCAAACATGTCCCGTCTTTTTGCAATTCCAACAGACTTGGCCATTCCCAGCTACCGGAGTAGGTTGTTGACTTCGAACTGCTGGTTGCCCCGATGTCGTGTGCCGTCGGTCTTTATTGGGACGTCTGTTTAAAACATTGACCTCTTCTGCCTCCGAATACGAGTCTTCCGTTTCCTCCTCTGCCTCTACATTGCGTACCGCGTACGATTGACGAGGCGGTCCCTCTCGCGATTGCCGAATCGACGAATCGTGTGCATCAATTCTATAGGCATAGAACTCTAGCTTGCGGAGATCTTTTACTGTCTTACAAGCTAACTTGGAACGGTAGTGAGGGCGCATGTTAACCCAAATTACCTCAAAATTACCTGTTTTGTTTCCGGTCATAAGTCTTCTGTCGATTTCCCTGGTCTTTATTGGGGTTTCCGTACATCTACATGTATCTGATTCGCTCCTCGAAGTCTTGCCAGTCTAGAAACTCATCTGCGTGGCACAAATACCATTCATAGGCATCGCCTCTCAGTATGGTGTGTACTCCCTGCAACAGCGTATCCTCATAAATCCTATCCATTCTTGCCGAATGACTAACTTTTTGCAAAAAATCCTCTAACGACCGCTGTCGTGTATCTCCACTGAAAGTGAGATGCCATTTCTCCATCCTCCTATCCGCGTTCTGAATTTCCCTGTCGTCGATTTCTCGCTGCGAAGAATGTCCCGATCTGTCGTAGTCAGCATTGTTCCTACGTCTGTTGTGATTCTGCCCTCCACTCCTACGGTGGTTTCGGTTACCATGTCGATGTCTGGGGTCCTCTCCGTCTATCCCTACATTTGTCATTCACTGATTCACGCGCTGATAGCCTTGCCTCGTGCAACTGTCTCTCCACCAACGCTAACTTCTCCTTTAGCTGTTGCATCTCCTGGGCTGTATCCTTACGGCTCTGTGGTGAATTTTTAGGGACTCCTCCTGTCGCTTCGTTTTGCTCACTCTGTTCGTCCCTCTTTTGCTCTAATATTGGTTGCTGATTGTCGTCAACTTTCTCCCCACAGTCCTCTTTTCTCGGCATGAACTTACTCAACACACTTCTAATTTCATTTTCTAATTCTTTACGCATTTGTTCCGACGCGCGATCTTTAGCCAAGCTTCGCGCGACCCTCAAAGAATAGTGTTTTAGTCGAGAAACGCAACGGTCAGTATCTTTACCCCTCTCTAGCTTTCCCATTAACTCAGTGATTATACCCGCTACACGATCGTATTCCTGATCGATAGTATATATAGATTGGTATTCACGGTTTTCCCTAACATCTTCTGAAAATAATTTTCTTAACAAACGGTGTTTTGCATCTACATCAGCATTGATTTCATCAGCCTTACCACGAATTATTATCTCATAATCAAATTCTTCGTTAGTCAAATGATCTACACGCGGAAATTTAGAAGCCATCTCTTATACGGATATTATTTCTACTTAACGATTGACTATAATAATCTAATTATCCTAATTATATATTAAGCAACAGACTAGAACCACCTCAACAACAATACTTCAACAATAACTTCAATATTTCATCAGCATAAATTCTCCATCAATAACGCAACATAAACTACAATATGCCTATATTGTATAACTACATGAACCTACAAGATTTAACTACAATATTTATTCATGTACACGAATAATATAATTTGTTACCCCAATCAATATCTTTATATTATTTCCGAAACGCCAACACATCAATAATTCATCATTAAAATGTAGCTGTTGGCGCCATAGAACTGGCAACCAAACGTAATCCACAATTCACAGAGATTTTATCTTTCGCTTATCCCAGTGCACATCTTATCACTGTTCTTTCCACCCGCGATCGTTATCATAGATCGTAGCGAAGTTATTTCGGCTACGATCGGCAATTGAATTCACCACTAAGGCTCACTATCGTTCCATATAGCAAGTAGTTGTTAGTTACAAATAAACCACGTTCGAAACTAGACCGCTTTTTTCATACGGTCAATAGTGCAGTGAAACACTTTGAGTGTTCTTTCTTTTTGTGAACCAAGCCTTTTTGCGGTCCTCCAAGCACGATCCCGAACAGTAGCATAAACTTTAGAATATAGTATCACTTCAATAAGCATAACGTAATAGTAGCATTAATCGTCATAAACGTATTCTACATAAATCATCACTAACACGTGAATTTCTGCAGTTGGGCGCCAAAATGTGGCCGAACTTAATCCAACGTACGAAATCTACAACATAAACGTGGGTTTGTACTTTCGTTGGGCGCCAAAATGTAGCTGGCCCCTGGTCGATCCCTATTCAGCGTGCAGCTTAAGCGCCACTCCGTAAGGGAGACTGCACGCCACGTTGTGTTTGCCCGGTGAGACTCCCCCTAGGGTCAGTCTAAGATTGCTAATTCGAAAGGAATCAGGATCGAACCAGATAGGCTTACCTAACTTAAGCCACCAAAAACGGGTACACTACCCTTTTATCTCCTAGCATAAATCTTCAAATACCGAACGACACGAAACGAAAGCTTGCGGTAAGAAACACCGCGAGCTATTTGCCACCAGACGGCGAAAACATCTCGAAAAAGATTCGCCGTTCATTCAAACTTCACGGCACGAAATAAACTCAAATAAACTAAACGAAACGAAAACGAAATGACGTGAACACATTAGAACGAACTAGTTTAACTGCAAGAAGAACACGTTGTTTAAACTATCCTAGGAAAACATTTTATTAATACGGAAAACGGTTTGTATTTGAATTATTTGATTTAATGCATGCATGCTTTAACGTGTGTATGTATTCATATTCGTGTTTCTTATATTCTAGGCCTAACTATACTATCATTGTGTGCGTTTTTCTCTCCCTACTGTGTTCTATCGACCCATGTGCTTTTTCCACTTCAATCAGCTGCTTCCAAATGCTGCAGTGACGTCACTGATCAATTTTGTACGGTGTCTAGACAATTCTGGTTGGGGCGGTGTTCATAATTTCGGTAACGCGTGCACGCGGTTACATGCCGACCCCAACCTCAAATTACATCAATGGAAACTCGTGATCACAGTATACAAGTACGGTCTACCTACGTGAACTCACGGTAATCGCGCTATGGCGCTATACGCTATACTTCTAGGACGCGCCCTTTAGACAATGAATGAATAGATACGACTCACCAGAGCTTTAACTGTTGCTGCTGTTGGTGGCTTACGTAGCGTCGGCTGCTGTGCGATCACATGCGGTACGGCAAAAACTCTACGATGCGATGCTAGATGACTTCACTTCTCGATGCTGGATGATTTTACAGATGGAAACTAAAACTGCTTAGTGCCGCTTTTCGGGATAACTCGACCGGAAACGGCCACTAGCCTCACCGGAGGACTCCGGTCCGTCCGATGCCTCAATATGTGGATGTTGGGCGATCCACGTGTCGACCGGCAGAATAGCGTGCGCCGGGAATTCGTCCGAATTGTGCTGGATGCGTCTTTCGCTGTCCTTCCTTCTCTCTTTCGTAGTGCTGCGAAATAAAATTGTAGCCGTGCGGCTATTGTTCAAGGGTCATTAGCACATGCTCGGGTCAATGGCATTTTGAGCACATGTTACCTGCTAACTTTTGGCGCACTCCAAAATTTCGCACAATACAAATTTTGAACACTACAAATTTTGTTCGATCCTATTTAGCGAAAGAGATACAATAAAATTAGCACAAATCTAACACTATCACGTCACTCTACATACTTAATATAATTTAAAGGAAAGGCGCGGACAACAGACTACGGTTAACACTTCCGAAATGCTTTACGATCTAGGACGAAATGAACGATCATTTTGATCCTCAGATAAGGGAAGGTGACTTCATTTCCCGCTAACTTCGTCGGGTCAAACCGGAAATCTACGATCCTGCTAGCTGTTTCATTTCGGCAACTTAGCCAGACTCTATCTGATTCCCTCCAACCTTTCTACGAAGCATCTTTCGTTGCTTCCCCTTCAGTTCGGTCTCAACGGAATTTACGAGTAGCTGCACGGGAGCACGGGAGAGAAATTTGAGGGTTTCGCCATTAGGCCGAAAACCAGTTCTACATTTTAGCGCAACGAAACGAATTTGTGAACTATTTGAATAACTACGAATAATTATTGTTATATATAATTATTCGTATAACATAAATAAAAGGTTTTTGATACATAAATATTTCGTTTAGCTACTGAAGCTACTGAAGTAATGCATAATGACATGATACTGCTACACTACGAGGAATATACATCAGAACCAAATTTTATAGAATAGAATAGAATAGAAGCTAAGTTAGTCACTCCAGGCACCTAGTAAAAGTTTCCTAGTAAAGAAGTTTCCGAAGGGATGAACGCTGGGGTGTGAAGTGTGATGTGCTCGCGGTTGTTCGACAATTTATCGTATCCGCTTTAAGCTATGCTATTATAAGTGCGTGAATATAGCTTCTAGAACAGCAGCTACATACTAAGAACATCCATCCGCTACGATTTTAATTGCAACAAATGTGCAAAAGCTGAAAATTTGTGAATACAAAGTGTACCCCTTAAGAAACTTCTCGTGCTTCATACACTAAATGATAAACACTAAGTGTATGACAAAAGACTCTGTCACTATGAAGCAAAACAAATATACTGTCATGCAAAGTGATAGCCCTGTGTCGAATTTAAACGATTTGTGGACCCGAATTCAAAACATTTTCAGTACGCGCAATGCTCAAATTGAAACGGCAATTAATAGCTGCAAAAAGGAGCTTGAAATGCGTATAAGTGAGCTAGATTCTCAGTTGAATGTACAGAAAAACGAATGCACTGCGAAAATTTTACAATTGGATGCTACGATAGCTAGTTTACGTTGTGACCTTGATGCTGCTATTGAAAGGATTGCACACACAGAAAAGCGAAATGATTTGATTATTAGCAACGTACCCTTTGAGCCCAACGAGAATCTTAAAACGGTCTTCAATCGAATCGGAATGCATCTTAACTACTCTGCCGCTGACATGCCCAACGTTAAGCTAAGACGTCTGACGAAAATGCCACTCTCGGCCGGTACATCGCCGCCTATTCTATGCTAGTTTCGAATGCGGAGTATTAGGGATGCATTTTTCGTTAATTATCTCAAGCGTAGAGATCTTAATCTGTGGCATATTGGATGTGAAAGCTCCGGTCGTGTATACATAAACGAGAGTTTGACGACGAACACAAGAAACATACTTGCAGAATGTACCCGACTTAAGCGACATGGACGAATCGATAAATTTATCGTACGGGACGGTACGGTCAATATTGTACGCCACGGAAAAGTTATCCGGATTCTGCACCGTTCGCAATTACTTAACCTATCCAATTGAATATTCACTTCCTTCCCTGCTTCCTATCGTTTCATTCCCTATTTTTTTCCTTGAATCCATCCGCTCCTAAAAGTTATAAAAAAATACCTATCCATGTTATATTCATTTCCTGCGCACCTCTATATCCTTTGATTCCCATCACTTAGTTATCCATGAATATTCCCTCCTGAAAGTTTCGTTGCTGCTGTTGTTGCTGTTGTTGCCATTGCTATTGGATCAGCTGATCTCCAATCGGATTTGGATGCTACCGATATCATCACGATGGATAATAATTACGCTGCTGTTGTAATTTTTGGATGTACTGTTACTATTCAATATAACTGTGCTAGTTGGTTTTCTCGTATATTGCTATCGAAGAACGGAGACTATAGATTGTCGACTGAGCCGCGTCACATGTGCATTAATGAATAGATTTTTTAGATGTAGTTTAATTTTTTCGATTGATGCTGCTAATTTGTGTATGGGGTGTTCAATAGTTAGGTTTTGTTTAATGATTTCCGTCTTTTTTAAACATGGCTATGGATAGTGTCCAAATACGATCTACCTCCATGAACAACCTCATACCTAGAGCAGTTTTCACTTCAGCACTAATGAATAATAAGCTGAATGTTTGACTTTTGAATGTGCAAAGTATATGCGCTCGCGGTTTTACTAAGTTTAATGAATTGAGGGAGAATTTTGATCAAAGTGTAATAGATATAGTGTGCATGACTGAAACTTGGCTTGATGAAACTGTGATAGATACAATGATCTCTATAGACGGCTATAATTTGTATAGATATGACCAAAACAGACATGGGGGTGGAATCTGTGTCTACGTGAATAAGAAGCTGCGGTGTCGGATAGTTCGAAAACCAGATTCAACTGACATTCATTACACAACTGAATTTTTATTGCTAGAAATCGAATGTGGCAATGACCGTTTCATGCTAGGTGTTTACTATAATCCACCAACTGTGGACTGTGCTGATTTAATTATGCACCATCTTGATGAATTCACTGTGAAGTATAACTCAACATACTTCATAGGCGATTTTAACACAGATCTCAGCAAAAATACTGCTAGAGTTAGAAGATTTAGTGATGTTTTATCCAGTTTCGCGTACTCATGTATAAATACTGAACCTACTTTCTTCCATCAATCTGGTTGCTCATTGCTTGATTTGTTCATATCTGATTCCCCAAATTCTATTCTTAAATTTGGTCAGGTGTCTATGCCTGGTATCTCAAATCATGATATGTTATTTGCTACATTAGATTACTCTTCGGTAGTAGAACCTCAGGTAATAAAGTATCGTGACTACAAGAATTTTGACGCGGAGGCTTTGCGGTTAGCTTTTCTTTCGTTTGATTGGTCAGAATTTCTTAGTATCACAAACTCAGATATTTTACTGGAGATGCTCAATGATCATTTCAATTGGCTACACGATAATTTTATACCACTGCGCGTGAGCAAGCAAAGAATAAACGCTTGGTTCAACAGTGATATTGAAAAAGCTATTATCGAAAGAAATATTGCCTACCGTAATTGGAAACGCTCTAGAAATCCCTTTGAACATTTAAACTACAAACGTAAGAGAAATCTGGCCACCAATATGATTAAAAAGGCAAAAGACAACTACGACCAGCGTAAATTTAATGTCAACTTACCTAGTAAACAGCTTTGGAATAACATACGGAAGCTTGGTCTTACAAAAAACCAAGCGTCTGATACTTCTTGTAATTCTTCAGAGGAAGAGATAAACGAATACTTTGCCTCCAACTTCACACCTGAACCAGTTATTGATTCGATAATACCCGTCAACAATGATGGCTTCCGCTTTCGTCCTGTTCAGGACTATGACGTTGTGAATTCAATTTTTTCTATAAAGTCGAATGCAATTGGTCTAGACAACATTCCAATACAATTTTTAAAAATTTTGCTACCCTTGGCTCTTCCATATATCAACCATTTTTTCAACACCATTTTAGCCACATCAATTTTTCCGAAAGCATGGAAGATTGTTAAAGTGATTCCCATCAAAAAGAAAGCAAACTCCAATCATCTCACCAATTTAAGACCAATAAGTTTGCTAAGCACGCTCTCTAAAGCTTTTGAAAAGATCATGCAAAACCAAATGTCACTGAAATGTAACTGAAATGAATTTCCTAAGCAAATTTCAATCCGGATTCAGAAGGTCTCACAGCACTGAAACAGCACTTATGAAAGTCCACGATGATATCGCACAATCAATCGACAAACGTGGAGTCACTACCTTATTATTAATTGATTTCTCTAAAGCCTTTGATCACCCTCCCATGGGTAGGTGGTTTGTCGTGTTCTTCGGCATCATCCTATAGCTTAGTTCCGCATGTAGAATGTAATATAGTTTAAGTTAGATATATGTGTAGTATGTAGTATAGTATTGCATAATTTACCTTTACGTGTAGTATGTGTCTCGTAAAGCGGAATTGAACGAATTGATTTAAAATCACTGTGCTAACCGTCACAGTGTTGTGTACACTGAGCCACCTACTCGTATTCGTTTCAACTTTCGCCAAGCTGACTATGAGGGTTTAGTTAGCGAACTACACAACATTGACTGGGTGGGCGCCTTGAATCCCAATAGTATCGACTCGGCAGTCAACGAGTTCTCATTAATCATGAACGGATTGATTGACCGTTACGTTCCACAAGTTCAAAGACGTTCGAGGAAATATCTTCCATGGCAGACAAAGGAACTTCGACGTTTGAAAGCAAAAAAGAAAGCTGCCTTTAGAAGACTTTCTGCTAGTGGTGCACTATTGCTTCGTGAATATTATCGACGTATTAACTATGAATACAAAGCTCTAAGGCGACGTTGCTACTCGAACTACAGACGACAAATGGAGAGAAAGTTAACGTCAGATCCCAAGATGTTCTGGAATTTTGTTTACGAACAACGAAAAGTGTCAGGTATGCCTTCCAGTATGGAATTTGGTGACGATAAAGCTGATAGTGCCGCCGCTATATGCAGTATGTTTGCATCGAAATTCTCTAGCGTGTTTTGCAACGAAGTGCTTACTTCTGCACAAATCTCGGACGCCGCAAACCATGTTCCTCGTCTTGGACACTCCTTCGCTTCTATTGACATCGATAACCACATGATTCTGGCAGCTGCCGCCAAACTGAAGCATTCGTGTTCTCCAGGTCCGGATGGGATTCCGGCAACGCTGATTAAAAAGTGCATCTCTGGCTTGCTCCAACCTCTCACTCATTTGTTTCGCCTATCTCTTTCCACTGGAAGATTTCCAGTCGCTTGGAAACAGGCATTTATGTTCCCTGTTCACAAAAAGGGCGATCGAGCGAATGTCGACAACTACCGGGGAATTTCTGCACTGTGTGCTGCGTCAAAACTATTCGAGCTGGTCGTCATTAAATCAATATTTTCGCATTGCCAACAAGCCATTGCAGACGAGCAACACGGTTTTATCCCTAAACGGTCCTGCACCACGAATCTACTGTGTTTTACAAGTTATGTGACGGACAGCTTTATTGGACGATCCCAAACAGATGCGGTATATACAGACCTGTCCGCAGCCTTCGATAAAGTTAATCACCGCATCGCAGTCGCTAAATTGGATCGGTACGGTTTTTGCGGCAATCTGTTAAGCTGGCTAGAATCTTACTTAACTGGACGAACCCTGAGCGTAAAAATTGGTGACGAGATCTCCGATTCGTTCCCCGCTACTTCCGGGATTGCGCAAGGTAGTCATCTGGGTCCACTAGTGTTCGTTCTGTATTTCAACGACATAATCTGCTCAATAAAATGTCCAAGACTCGCCTTTGCGGATGATTTGAAGCTTTTCAATAGGATCCATAGCACTAAAGACGCGCTATTTCTTCAAGAACAACTTGATATGTTTGCTAACTGGTGCGAAGTGAATCGTATGCTGCTCAACCCAGTTAAGTGCTCTATGATTACGTTTACGAGGAAAAATCAGCCGTTACGTTTCGACTATAATATCAACGGAATTCCAGTTCAACGAGTCGACCATGTAAAAGATCTCGGTGTGCTATTGGATGTTAAATTAACCTTCAAACAGCATATATCGCTCATTGTTGCCAAAGCCTCTAGGCAGTTAGGCTTAATTATGCGAATGACTCGTGACTTCCGCAGTATCGAGTGCTTAGTAACGCTTTACGGGTCGCTTGTTCGGTCTTCATTAGAATATTGCTCTGCTGTATGGATCCCGCACTACAACAATGCCATTCAACGCATCGAAAGCATCCAGCGCCGATTCGGCTGGCAAATGAGTGAACATGTGCAAATATATCACCTCTGTTTTCTAACTCCTATCTCTACCTCCACGAGGTGCCGGCTGGGATACGGTAGCCAAAGTTGCGCACCTGGTGGTACGCAACCTTGGTTGTCGTATGCAGACAGAGAAGGTGGAACACTCGCCGTGTGGTTTCCGGCTACCTAATCATGCAGTTCGGCGCAGGTTTTTCGGAGGGCGCGGCTGCGGGGTCTGGGCACACCGGGAGAGAGTTATTTTCTCAGCTGGCTTAGCACAGAGAGAGAGAGACTCTAAATCGGTCTGTTTTACACAATCTGCAGTTAGGCCCTTTGGCGGTTGGTGCCGAATTGTACGTTTGGGCAAAAATTGAGCCACGGGACCTGATCCTGCCGGGAGTCGGCAAATCAGGAGCCCCTAAGTCAAGGTCTACCTCCGTGCCGATGACTGAATGGCTGGAGGGGTGAAAACATGCCAGTCGCGAACGGAGTGCTTTGGGCATCTTGCCCCTACTGTGCCATGCGGGGCTCTGGTACGGTCGATCTTTGTTGTCCCTTGCGTTTCGTGGGAGCAGCATAGTAGTCCTGCCCAATTTCCCTTATGGGTTTTACGCCAAGTGCGTTCTGGCCAATATAATTGGCTTCGCTTACAATTTGCTGTCTGATCTGTGTTGGAGATTGTTTGTGCATATACTCCGCTAGTCAAATAGTTAGGGTCGCACAAATAAATCTTCAACACAAACGGGCAGCAAATTTGTATTTATGCGAAAAACTTTTTAATGGCTCTGTCACCATCGCATTGGTTCAGGAGCCATATTTTCGCAAGGGGTACTTTCATTCGACGGATATTGGAAACCAGAACTTTGCTGCTTTCAGCAAAACTGGTATGACAAATCCTCGTTTGATGCCCAGGGCATGCATATTGTTGCATAGGTCAATAAGTGCATGCCTTATCTCTGAGTTGACTACTCGAGATATTTGTGCAGTCACAGTAGAACTCGTCGTGGATGATGTCCATAGGCGCTATGTCTACTGTTCTGCATACTTACCACACGATGAACCGTCTCCCAGCGACGATTTCAGAAATGTGGTGAGATACTGCCAATCTAATGGGCTTCCGCTCATTGTAGGCAGTGATGCCAATGCCCATCACATCATTTGGGGCAGCTCGGATATCAATCCGAGAGGCTCTGATTTGATGGAATATTTGAGTAGTACCAACCTTGGAATACTCAACATTGGCAATTGTCCAACTTTCATACGAGCTGGTAGAGAGGAAGTGTTAGATATAACACTCTGCTCTAACAGGATCAGTCATGAGTTGGCACAATGGCATGTTTCAAATGAGACACCAATATCTGATCATTGCTTTATATATTTTGATCATTTGGGTGTCTCCTTGAACGCTGCAACCTTTCGCAATCCGAGATTTTCTGACTGGGAACTCTTTGAGGAGGAACTGGCGACGAAATTTCGAGGATTCGAACCGACGATTGAGTCATCGATCGACTTGGATGTGGCTGTAGATGTCACAACATCTTTTATTGCGGAATCTTTTGAAGTAGCTTGCCCGCTAAAAACTATTAAAACGACTAGAGGAACACCGTGGTGGAACTCTCATCTCGCGGAACTAAAGAAACGATGCAGGAGAGCCTGGAATAGACGTCGGAGGGATGGCGTGGAGCCTTTCAAGCAGGCCCGGAAAGCCTATGCAAAGGCTCTACGGTCTTCAGCACGCACGAGCTGGCACAGGTTCTGTAGCAACGTTTCCAGTTTCGGCGAGGCAAGTCGACTTAATAAAATACTGTCAAAATCGAAAGATTATCAGGTTAATAACATTCGAAGTTCGAACGGTGAATACTGTTCGAATGACAATGAAATCCTGGAATGTCTCTTTTATAGTCACTTTCCGGGCTGTGTGGAACCCAGTGGCGACTCGTCCGCATGTTCAACCTGTTCATAGGACAGGCAACAAAATTCAACCCGACAAATTTTTTTTTCATCACTAGTTCATGATTTCGTTTGAACCGACGCATATGCAATACGAATAATTCGGTAAATTATTAGTTTAGTTTACGCAGCTGCTGAGCAAACCGTTCAACACGACGTTTGAACGTTGCTTTGATCTCAATGCACAAGCATATATACCAACTATAGTTACTATATATATAGTTCGGCGGATAGAAAACCAGGCGAATTGGCATCCCTGATTTATGAAATTAAATTTGAAATTATGGTGAAATGTGCAGGTTTTTCCGAAAAATAATCGCTGGCGGGTGTTGAAAATGACTAGTTCTATGAACTCCGCTTTTGACGTTTATTTGGCTCCCGATTTTCTATCCGCCGAACTATATATATAGTAACTATAATACCAACACATTATTCCTGGTGTTGATTCTGGGTACGAAGGAGATAAAAAGAGAATGTGAAACAGCTTTTACTCGAAAGCGCGGGCGCATTATTATCTCATTACTCGTTCATCTTCAGCATTGAACAACTTACTACCACATATCCCTATGGCATGCGCTTTGATTCCATTGTATCTAGTCACGAAGCTAATGAGCAAAACGTTCAATACGACGCTTGAACGTTGCTGTAGAGATTAGCACCAGGAACAATGTATTGGTACGAAGGGAATGGCATGCATTATTCGCCAAATTTTCTCATTAACTCGTTCATCTTTAGCATTGAACAACTTACGCATATTGCTTGTGGTGCGTGTGGTGGTTATTCTTGAATTTGGTTCAATAGGTAAATTGAACGGAAAGTCTTAGGTTCGTAGTTAAAATTCAGAGACGAGTTTGCTGGTAAAGTAAACCACCGTATTCCGTTGTTATTTAAATAATAGGGGTATTCACGTAGCGCTTGTTATGTTGCGTATACGGAGTATTGCGTATTTATACTGCCGCTACTCTGCCGCTTCCATAGAAACCGGAACTGCTATGCGAATTGCGGCAGCATATACACGAAATACACCGTTTACGCAACATAGCAAGCGCTACGTGAATACCCCTCATGTTTGTTTTATGAATAAAATATAGAATTTCGATAATAAAAAAGCTGCGTATTAATTTGTATTTTTCGCTGGTTGAACAGGTAAGCTAAACCACCACGAGTCGCCACTGGTGGAACCTGAAGTTCAAAACGATTCAGAAATC
Organism: Sabethes cyaneus; assembly: GCF_943734655.1. Taxonomy (NCBI): domain Eukaryota; kingdom Metazoa; phylum Arthropoda; class Insecta; order Diptera; family Culicidae; genus Sabethes; species Sabethes cyaneus. Next base: position 82,011,095 of record NC_071353.1, read on the forward strand.
GTTTTAGGTGGCTTAGACTCATGGGCTTTTGCTCGGAGACTTGTCACAACTGAAGCGATTGAGTGGGCCGTGAACAGCTTCTCTCCATACAAATCTCCTGGAACAGATGGAATATACCCTATTCTACTGCAGAAAGGATTCAAGTACTTCAAACACATTCTGAGAAGGATGTTTGTGTGTAGTATTGCTATTGGGTACATCCCAACTCAATGGCGTGAAATAACCATTAAGTTTATTCCTAAAGGTGGACGCGCGACATACGAGCAAGCAAAAAGTTTTAGACCAATCAGTCTAACGTCTTTCTTGCTTAAATCACTTGAGCGGATTGTTGATCACCACATCCGCGAAACAAGCTTAGTAGAAGTTCCTCTTCATTCAGCACAACATGCTTATCAAAGTGGCAAATCTACAACCACTTTATTACATGATGTGGTGGATAAAATTGAGGTTGCTTTTTCACAAAAGGAATCTTGCTTAGGAACTTTTTTGGATATTGAAGGCGCGTTTGATAACGTATCTTTCGCTTCCATTTTGGAGGCTGCTCGTTATCATAATGTGCCTTCAATAATCATAAAGTGGATAGAACAAATGCTTAGTAACCGATTGCTTTTTTCGTCCTTACGGCAAGCAAGCATTTGGAAGCAAAGTGTTTGTGGATGTCCACAAGGTGGCGTTCTCTCGCCTCTTTTATGGAACCTTGTGGCGGACGGCCTATTGAGGAAACTCAATGGTCTAGGCTATCCGTCATATGGTTTTGCGGATGACTATCTCATCCTAGTAGTTGGAAAGTGCATAAGCACATTATTTGACTTAATGCAGCAGGCACTACGCGTCGTGGACACGTGGTGCCGAGAAACTGCACTTTCGGTAAATCCGAGCAAAACATCTATCGTCTTATTTTCAAGACGTAGAAATACCAATGGAGCTCGCGCTCTGCGCTTTTACGATTCGGATGTTGATGTTGTGAACGAAGTGAAGTACGTGGGGTTGATTCTCAACTCCAAGCTTGACTGGTCCACAAATATTGACTTCCGAATTAAAAAAGCGTGCATGGCCTTTGGGCAATGTAGACGAGCAAGTCTTGGGGGCTTAAACCCAAATACATACACTGGTTATACACGGTCGTTGTCAGACCAATACTGGCGTATGGTTGTCTTGTATGGTGGCAGAGAGGGGAAGTTGTGACTGTCCAGACAAAGCTAAACCATCTTCACAGGATGTGTTTAATGGCAATGTCTGGTGCATTTACTACAACTCCTACTGCCGCCCTAGAAGCTATTTTCAATATTAAACCTCTACACTTCCACCTGAAGCAAGAGGCACTAATATGTGCTTATCGACTACACGCGATTGGCCTTTGGCAGTCTGTGGACGGTTCCACTGGTCATACTCGATTGTGGTCGCAAATTGTTGCTGAGGACAAGTTTGCCCTTGCTCCTAGCGATGTAACGCTCATGCGTACTTTCCCGTATAGGACTTTCTCAAGTGACTTCCCTCCTAGAGAGGATTGGATGTCAGGCTACATGGAAAGGAAAATTTCCGACTATGTGGTCTGTTATACCGATGGTTCCTTGTACGAAGGTCGCGCGGGTGCTGGTGTTTACTGCCGTGAGCTAGAATTGGAGGAATCCTATTCGTTGGGTAGTTACTGCACCGTTTTTCAAGCTGAAATCTTTGCAATTATGTGCGGAGCTCAGTTTGCACTTCAGAAAGAACTGATAGGCAAGATTATCTACTTCTGTTCTGACAGTCAAGCCGCTATAAAAGCCCTTTGTGCGGCTAATTCTAAATCTAAAACAGTCATCGCCTGCCACACCCAATTAGAAGAACTAAGCATTCTAAATGCCGTTCATCTGGTTTGGGTTCCTGGCCATTCTGGTATAACCGGAAATGAATGGGCTGATGAACTAGCAAGATCTGGAGCAGAAAAGTCGGTTTTCGGATCGGAACCTGCTTTACCAATTGCGGCATGTTGGATAAAACAAAAGATTCGATCTTGGTTTTCATCTGAACATGTACGTTATTGGGAAAATCTTGAAACTTGTCGTCAAACGAAAAGTTTCATTGTTAAGCCTTGTGAGAAGGTTGCGAAATTTCTTTTGCAACACTCAAAGGTAAATTGCAGTATTCTTGTCAGATCACTGACTGGTCACTGCAGGCTAAATTATCATATGGCTACGATTCAGCGAGCTCGGATTTTAGGAAACTAAAATTACGAGACATTTTGATGTTCCTTACCGAAAGCGGTATTGAGCTATAAGCTCTTATTTATCATGAGTATACCCCCCAGGGGGTGTACTTTTGATAAGTTAACTACCAAGGATTGCAGTATCCCTACGGGGGTACAAAAATCTCTCGGTATATATATGTTTGTGTTTGTCCAAATTCCTCATCCACCCCTTCCTATTCCTCCTGTTTTCCTTCCCGTCCTCATCAGGTAAATGATGACACGGGCAAGATGGGCAAGGCACAAATCTTCCACATGATTGTGAGGAACGTGCTGCTCGAGCCAAAGATGCTGATACCTGATACTGATACGGGTCGCTTGTTCGGTCTTCATTAGAATATTGCTCTGCTGTATGGATCCCGCACTACAACAATGCCATTCAACGCATCGAAAGCATCCAGCGCCGATTCGTACGCTACGCGCTTCGAATGCTGCCTTGGAGACAGCCCACGAGGAATACACGATACGAGGATCGCTGCCAGCTCATCCGATTAGACACCCTCGAATTGCGCCGAGAAACAGCGCGCGCCATGGTAGTTTCCGATATCCTGACTTCCAACATCGATTGCCCCGACATTCGCCATTTCAATCTGCCAATTTCGCCAGATCAATCTGAATGCACCATTAAGAGTGTTGCGAAGGATTCCTCTGCTTAACCTGCCTTTTCGTCGCACCAACTACAGTGCTAATGGCGCCATCACTGGTCTGCAACGTGCATTCAATCGTGTTTCAACAGCGTTTGACTTTCATCTGTCTAAGCAAGTGTTACGTTCTAAATTTGTTTCAATGTTTCGATGTTTGCTGTATTAGGTATTAAGAACCATTAGGGCATTGTTGCCTGTTGGTAAAGTTATAAATAAATAAATAAATAAATAAATCCGTTCAGGCAGAAGCACTGGGAGGGCTTACTCAGTTCCCTAGATGAATTGCTGGTATGCACAGAAATTTCTCTAGAAAACTGAAACCAAATCCTATCCACCATTCATGAGATTTTTACTTTCTCATGAAAATTAAAATTTATCGCTACCCAGGTAACCAATAAGCATTTCCAATGCAATTTAAAAGCAAGCCAATAAGCATTTAAGTTGCCTTAAATGCCACTTAAATGCTATTTTGGCAAAATATGCGGCTACTTTACTGCTAGCCCTCTTATAGTGCTGACAATGCTTATTTGCAGCTAGTTACCAACATGAAGAATTTAAATAGAATTGTGGATGCAAATTTACAACAGTTATGCAGTCAAAAAGCTGATAAACAACAACCTGCAGTATAAAACGCCAGGGATGCTAATAAACGACTGATTTACTGCTTATTTTAATGCTTATTGGTTACCTGGGTAGTTAGAACGAACGAGTGTTCAAAAATGATGTGATGTCTTTATTTGCGTAATCGAGACATTTTCTATGAGATTGCCATAGAATTTGTGGCTGTTATGCGATTATGGACAGCACAGCACTGAAAATATACACACACGTACATGTATACATGTGTATGCATGTATGAGTGTGCATGAGTGTATAGGTACGAATGAATATATGTTTGAGTGTTCTATGATGAGTCGGAAGTTTTTCTTATACTTATGCTGCCAAACTACAATTGATAATGGGCAGGAAGTTATAGTCAGTAGCTGTGTTTCCTGTGTCAGTTTCCTATGTTATTACTAATATTGCTATCGTTGTTGTTACTGTCACCTCTATTGTATTGTTTTGGATGTAATTAATTATAATTATTTTTTTTTCTTATTTCCCTCCTTTATTAGAATGATTTGCATGTCTTGTGACTAACCGCGTTAACGGTATTCAACTAACAACATAAAATCATGAATGACGCTGTTTGTCTCCCAAGGCCCTCCTAATGCTGATGAGCCTCTGTCGATGAGTCCATCAAGTCGAACGGTGGCAACTCACCGGCGGCCTGCTCCTCTCCATTCTTGCAGCAGTCGTCGCGGTCGGACTTAGTGGATCTCTCGAAAAGCTTTATAGCCTCGATATATATTTTGTTCTGTCCATTGCCCAATGCTGGCAGACTTCAACTGAAATTCCATTTCTAACTAAATCTTTTTAGAGTTAAAACTTCTTCAAGTAAAAACAGGTATTCGATTCTCTGGCTGATTCAAGCGATAGCGAAGGGCTGTCCTCAATATACCATCATTCCCACTTCCTAAAATAGGGTCATAGTACATAATATATGGCCATGGTATGAGGATTTTTTTTCGATTCAATACCATCCTCACAGAATTATCAACGTCGTTAACATCTTATTAAGTCTTGCTTCAGTGACAGCTTGCACTTAAGACTTAACACGGCATATATACATATCTCCAAGTGAAGTTCTACTCATCCCTTCTTAGTTACAGAATCATTTCAATTGACCACGGTCTGAAGAACATACCGACAAATCGGTTGACTACCGCTACAAATATGCAATTAATGCCACCGGGAATAATACGAGCGAGTACCAGTCCCCATTATATCGCATCTGCTCTATTTTTCGGAAGTTCAAGTAGTTTTTCGATAGTTCTGAGCGATAATATTGCTCTTGAATAATATTCCGCACAAAATATTCGAAAATTTACGCCAACAGCTACAATACTGCAAAGATGGTAGATAAAGAGGCGGCTGTGGCTTTTAATGAGCACAGGTTGTTGAACAGCGCTGGATCAATCGTGATGACATGGGTATTTGGGAGATGAGCACCGTCCATCCTAGCGAGTAGTTAGTCGGTAGTAGCATAGGTGATGGACAGACATAGAATTCTCGTGATATTACTAACTCGAAAATTGCGATCAACATATTGACTAAAAATTTCTTCTTTTCTTTTCTTTTCTTTCTCTGCCTGATCTCTATCGCTTCTTCTCACGGCAACAATGTTGTCGTGAGGGGAGGCAAGAGATCAGCCACAGATAACTGCACTGGAGACAAGGATGGAGAGGGCGGCCGTCGTGGAGCCTGCTTTGGGCTTAATTAAGATCGACTACGAACAAGACTAGGAAACAAACAAAGGAAGGAGAAAACAAGATAAGTACAAGCCATCTTATTCTATATTCACCAAGTACACAATTATAACGAGCCAAGTTCTGTCACTCTTCTTCCTCCTCATTAATCCATAATCACCAACGCATTATGGCGCTAGCGTTATCCGCAAGGATTCTTTTATCATTATTACAACCACCTTATCTCAGCCCTGGACAGACTTGGCTCTAACTGCCCCACCTCGTGCTGCAAACAGAAACAGAAACAGAACAGATTTCTCTAAAGCCTTTGATCGCGTCTCTCACTCCAAGCTGGTTTACAAACTGTCGTCTTTATTCCAGTTTTCCAGCCAAGCAGTCAATCTAATCCGCTCTTATTTACGTGGCCGCAGCCAAGCCGTGTTCTATAATGGTAAAATATCTTCATATCTACCTATAGATTCTGGAGTCCCTCAAGGATCTGTGCTGGGTCCCCTGTTGTTCTCAATGTTTATCAATGATTTACCCACAGTTTTGCAATTTTCCTCAATACATCTCTTTGCAGATGATGTCCAGATTTATTACTGTGCCCAAAATAATGAAAGCACTCAAAACATCTCAAGAAAGATCAATCATGATTTGAACAATGTTTTTCTTTGGTCGCAAAGAAACCTTTTGCCGATTAACACCTCCAAAACTCAAGCAATGATGATCAGCCGATCTAGAACTTTGATGGAGACACCATCGTTATTCATGAATAGTGAACGTGTGAATTTTTCCAGCACTGTCAACAATTTCGGTATGATTTTTACTTCAAGTTTAAACTGGGATCTCTAAATAAATGCCCAGTGTGGAAAAATTTATGGTACGCTTAAACGTTTGAATCTAGTCACACGTCATTTCTCAGTCGATACCAAAATCAAGCTTTTCAAAAGTTTGATACTTCCACATTTTTTATATGGGGATTTTGCGTATTCGAATGCTTCTGCGGCATCTCTAGCTAAACTAAGAGTGGCTTTAAATTCCTCGGCAAGATATGTCTACAACTTGTCTAGGTATTCCAGTGTATCACATTTACAAGCTTCATTATTAGGTTGCAAATTCACTGATTTCTACAAGTTTCGGTCATGTGTTCACTTATATAAAATAATAAAAACAGAAAAACCTGATTATCTATTTTCTAAGCTGGTACCACTCAGACAGACTAGAACGTCTAACTTTATTATTCCATCTCATCGCTCATCATACTATAACGAATCATTGTTCGTCAGAGGTATAGTAGTTTGGAATCACTTACCGAATGCAGTAAAAAATAGTACTTCAAAACTAGTATTTAAACGGAATCTACTATCAGAGCTCAACCGCACGAATTAGTTAAGCTTCAATCGAAAAAAGAATTAGTTTATTAGTTGATTTGAATTATATTGCACCATATCAGTCTCCAATTGTAACAAATTAAAAGGCAATAGCCTTACGTTATGAAAAATAAACAAATAAATAAATAAATAAAAAAAAAAAATTGCGCAATGTCTAAATGCAGCTAACTATAGTAGATATAGAAAGTGAGTATATAATGTTTGTATTACGGATAGAAGTTTTAAATAAACTTTATACCATCGGAAATATCTGGTTATTTTTATTATATCCGCTAAATAAACTATTAATATTATTTAAGAAATTCCGCATTCCGCATGATGCAGATAGAATGCATGTGACATTCTACTAGAAGTTAAATGAAGTTCATACATAAGGCACCTGAATTCCACGTAACTTATATGTGCACCCGACTGTCATATTGATGTGAATATTTACGTGACGAATACATATAATATTTAGATGAAAAGTATTATGGAAAATATTTATATGGTTTTGCACTTGATATGTAAGTGATTATTATTTTGAGTGGCACTATTAGGGTGACCGTGAATTCACATATGGGTCATTCCATCTCAAACGTACACAAGGTTTAGATTTCAACCAAAGTTGGCATAATTGTTCATTCCGACCCCACAACCAATTTCCCAAGATATTATGCCGATTGATCAATCTCCCTAACAGTGGCGCTACTTCCTTTTTTACAGATTTTCAAAAAAAGTAATTTTTCGAGTTCAAATATCTCTGAATCAGTTTGATGTAAAGCCATGCCAATATATTTTTTCTATGGACTTTTGGCCGCGCTATCGAATGATGTTATCAGTTTTTATCTAATTTGTCAACATCATACATTTTTTTGCAATTTAAAACGAAAAATGCGAATATCTAGTTAGAACGAACGAGTGTTCAAAAATGATGTGATGTCTTTATTTGCGTAATCGAGACATTTTCTATGAGATTGCCATAAAATTTGTGGCTGTTATGCGATTATGGACAGCACAGCACTGAAAAATATACACACACATACATGTATACATGTGTATGCATGTATGAGTGTGCATGGGTGTACAGGTATGAATGAATATATGTTTGGGTGTTCTATGAGTCGGAATTTTTTCTTATAGGGGGACCCGGGGCATAAAGGACACCTTAACAGTTTTCAAACAATTACTGGTAAAAAACCGTTTAAATTAAGGTTAAAAAAGCCTAAAATTTGCATAAGGGTATAATCTAAATAGTTTCAGTGAGTTCAATATCAAAAAAATATAAAGAAAGAAAAAAAACTACAAGGTATACAGCCCTACGTTGTACGAAAGGGTGACGTAGGACTATATCAGATCATTAGATCGAAGACTGTAAACTGCATTTCTGGCGTATGTATGTTTATAAGAATTTGTGAGTGTCATTGTTTAACTGAATGATTAAAAGAGCGAAATATCCAGATTCAATTCTGCATTGAATGCAATGGTGACTTTGAAAATAAGTTCATAAGTACAATGCCTGCAAGCATTGAGACAGAGATTTCTTTTAACCGTTATGTGTGCAACAGGGTACCCGGGTACCTTTTCAGTTTTAAAATAGTTATAAATCATTCAATTTAAAACATACGTCATTGAAATTTTTCGACATCGTAAAACTCGTTGATCTTAATTAATTAAGGGTTTTTTGGTGCATATCCATAAAGGGGATTAGCAATGAGAGGCACTTGAATTTTTTTATTACGTAGGAGGGCGACAAGGGTACCCGGGTACCCATGATTTGCTATGTTCATAACTTTGGCTATCTTGAACCGATTTGGATGAAACCAGTGGCATTTGATTCGTACATTTATCTAGTTTTGATTAGTTTAAGCATTTGGTCATCATATGACATGTAGTTCCCGGGAATCGGTAATTCCGGAGCAACGTCCGATAAAACGTGGGAAGCCGCTTGTTTTGGAAGAATATCAGCTTTCAGCAAAGTCATTAGCTTTGAACTTGAGATTTTGGACCCTTTTTTTATCTTATTATATAAATTGGTGAATTTAGATCGCATTGGCCATTCCAGAATTGGGTTCCTGTAGGGTTACAGATGACCAGTTGGGTGCCTAATCCAATATTAGAATTGGATCTTTTAAATGTTTTGAACTGATATGGCCAGTTTAGTACTGATTAATAATTTCGGAACTGGTTCCAAATGTATAACGGATGGTTCTACGTTTTGAACTGTTCTGATAATACTAAGCATTATCTTGAATCCTGCGGTATCATCTGTGACCCCGTAGAAACCATTTTCGAAATAACCAATCAAAATACATCGAAATGTAAAAAATATCACCTACCGAATTAATTCCAAGAACTTTGATACCCATATTGTTAGGTTTTACCTCCAATCCTAGACTGGCCACCCATGACCCCACAGGAACCTACTCCGGAATGGCCAACCTGATTCATCTCATTATATGAAATAGTTCATTGTATGAATTTTTAGAGTTTTTATATCCGCATGACTGATTTTCCTGCAATACAATCAGTTCTCTACCTCACAGCGGACACTCTGTCGGAATTCCGGATTTTCGGGCCCCGTATGTCTTTTAATGGCCAAATGGCCAGATAATTCAAAACTATATAAATTAACGAATCAAATGATATCTATTTCATCAAAATCGGTTTAAAATTGTTGATGTTATAACAATATCAATTTTGGGTACCCGGGTACCCTTGTCGCCTTGCTAAAGGTGTTTTTTTTGTCGCACACATAACGGTTAAAATCATTTGTGTGCATCATAAAGGTTGAAATAGTAATGAATGACCAGCCCACATATTATTGTACTAAATATGATTATGCGTAGCTTGACATGTTTCAAAAATCTTACTTTAACTTGTGGCCTTTAAAAGGGCCATTGGTTGCAAATAACATTAAAGCCAAAGTACGTTCATAAAATACATAACATACTTTTGACATAACTGGCAACTGGCACGTAAGTGATGATGATGGAACCGAGGAGTTAGCGGCGTCGATTCACTGTCTTTTGCTCCGAGAAGGTTTTACTAGTTTAAATACACAGCTTACCGCATGTTACATAGTAGAAAATATGGCACAAACGCAAAAATTTCTGTTTTATTTATTTGTTTATTAGAGTTATGAGGAAATTTGTATTTCATTTGTATGGAAGCCCCCCCCCCCCTCTTAGAAGGAGAAAGGGTCTCAGTACACCATAGAAAAAATTCTTACTTCCAAAAACCCCACATGCCAAATTTGGTTCCTTTTGCTTGATTAGTTCTCGACGTATGTAGGAATTTGTATATTAATTGTATGGGAGCCCCCCACCCCTCCTAAAGAAGGGAGAGGTCTCAATTTACCATAGAAAAAAAATCTTGCCTTACGAAACCCCTACATACCAATTTTGGTTCCATTTGCTTAATTATTTCTAGAGTTATGAGGAAATCTGTATTTCATTTGTATGGGAGCCCCCCCCCCCCTCTTAGGAGGGGAAGGGGACTCAGTACACCATAGAAAAAAATCCTACCTTCTAAAACACCAACACGCCAAATTTAGTTCCATTCGCTTGATTGATTAGTTCTCGAATTTTGAGGAAATTTATGTTTCATTTGTATAGGAGCCCCCCCCCCCTTTCGCCCTCCATAAAATTACTCTCTTACCCCCTCCATAAAATTGCTGGCCATTTTATCTATCCAACGACATATAAATTGTTCAGTTTCGTTTAGTGGTTTAGTAGTTATTAGCATTTGAAATCTTTCATTCAAACGTTACACTTCTATTTTCGTTTTCACAAAGTGCTACCCAGTCCCATATAGTAAACAAAGACGTAGTCCTACGTCAATAACATTTTCATTTTAGATGTTTTTACCTTTGTTATGCTATATAACAAAGGTTTACGAATTGGTCGAAAAACACGAAGTTGATCTAAGGCCCGGAGGGCCGAGTCACATATACCAATCGATAGGGTTCGACGAATTGAGCAACAATGTCTTGTGTGTATGTGTGTGTGTGCGCTGTTTATTTTCTATCGCCTATTTCTCGGAGATGGCTGAACCGATTTGTCTGCTATTATTTTTGTTTGAAAGGTATTATAGTGGAGAATATTGTTATGCTATCTGTTTCCTGGTCCGACTTTTCGTTTAAAAGTTATAAGCAAAAATGTGAAAACTACGTGACACGATTTTCTCCGGAACCACACAATCAATTTAAACAATCTTAGTACCAAATGAAAGCTCTTACTATTGCTAAACATTGTGCCAAGTTTTATTGAAAACAAACAAGTGGTTTAAAAGTTAGCCTTAAAAAACCAGTTTTGACAAGGTTCAAATGATCGCCTGTTTCTCAGAGATGGCTAAACCGATTTATGCGCTATTAGTTTCATTTGGCAGGTAATATAGCCGGATAGATCACTATTGAATGGTTTTTTGATTGGACGTTTAATTTGAAAGTTATGAGCAATCGTTTACACCACACCAAAATTAACAATTGTTTATAATGATTTTTACCAAGATAATTTACCTAATTTCAATTATTTTTATATCAAACGAGAGGTTTTGACACTACGAATATATATACAAAATTTCATAAGAATTGGTTTTACCAGTCACAAGATATTAACTTTTGTAACACGGTTACTCGCGCGCACAATAGCCCAAACCAAAGAAAACGTGCGTACTAGACTTTTGACTAGGAAAACTTGGTTTAAAGTTTATCAAACCTTTGGGAGAGTTTCTTGAAATTGAATACTCTATCGTCTGATAGAATTTGAATTTTGATTAATCCCCCTAAAAGTGAAATAAAAAAATTATTTTTCTTCAGTTTCAATATAACACATTCATATGTTCTGCAAAGTTTTAGAGCATATTATTACAAGAAATTTTGCTGAAGACAGTAACCTTCTATCTCTTCAGCGAAGTTAGAGAAATCTTATTTATTGTATATGCATTTGTAAAATCAGTTTGTCTATTTTAGCTCTTTTTGTAATTGTTGTATGACTTTTTTGTGTATTACAAAGCTGTGCAAACAGTAAAAATACACAACTTTGCTGAACATAGTATCCCTCTATGTTTGCTTGTTTAGGAACTGTAGTACTTTGATCATAAAAGATACCCTGATTTTGACTCCGAATTACTCGACTACCAACAGATGGATACATTTTATACATTTTACATTTGCTGATAGTTTTGCTGCATACAGACACCATTTTTCCATATGAAGAAACGAAGGAAAATTCCAGTTGGGGCCAATTGCGGTACACCTTAATGTTGCTAGCTTCGTTTCTGTAATGTCGGTTTATGCTGATCTATTTTCCCAACAATTTAACGTATTAATGCATTGAATAATTATGACATTTTGCTCATAACAAGTTTATTGAAAAATATACGTTAGATAAACAACGATTTGTAACTTTATAACACTATGGCGTTCAAAAACCTACACGTGTTGTACAAAATACAACAGCGTGAGTAACCGAAGGTTAATAAAAATTGATGAAATTTATTCAAGAAAACTTTATTATTGTGAATCAGATAGAATGGCATAACAGGAAATTATGCATAGTTCAAAAACCCATAAACTAGACCTTTACTACGCAATGTATATGTTAAAGAATATTATTTCTTCTTACAACTTACTTTTACTTGCATTTACCCACATTAGTAACAACTTACTCAGCAATTTCATAAGAAAAGGTACTATCAAAATTTATACGTGCCGTAAAACGGGCTAACATTGATCACCGGGGTAACATTGATCAAATGGACCATTCGCATAAATAAGTGAAATAAACCACTACTGCCAACTTTCCTGAACTGATCAATGTTTCCCCGTTTTCTATTTCGTTCAAAGTTTGTAAACTTATTCGGTTTCCAAAAATTTTATGTAAACAAACGCACCACGCAATCTTAACCAATAGATGAATTATTTTCCGAGGACTTGTCGATTTCTATCTAATAGCTAAGACCGTAATAGTAAGACCGTATAACAAAGGTTCCTTTCACCACTAGGTGGATTAAATCAGGTTTTTCGTTTGATATTAATAGGTACGGGGCAAAAGTGCCACTATGACGGGGCAAAACGACCACATGTAGAGACGTTATATTTATCATTTGGATTGACTATTTATTTTAAGTTTTGAATTATAATAAACAAGAAATGTGTTTAGTGATAACAGGGCTTACAAAAAGATTATTGCCTGGCATGATCAAAATCATGTTTTGCACAATTGTGGAACCACAAATCGCATTGGTTACACTTGCGTCAACCTGTACCGTCCTCCGATTCGCTAAAAATTGCACCGCAACAAGCACACAAAACATCCTGCAACATGGTACTTGAATGATCGATTTTTTGCTTTTTTGAATATTTCGGGATCATTTCGGACTTCCGTTTCTGCTTTCTGATCTGATTGATTTCTGTCGAAGCCTGAATTTGATGGAGAGATGCAATGTATGCACTTGAACTAATTTCCGCTGCTTTTTCGCGTTTTGTGCGCTTCGAGATTCGCTTACATTTCGCCTGTGGAAGAAGTAAAATGGCTTCTGGAGTAATGTCAAAGGCTCTTCCGGCTGCCAAGAGATTAGCTGGCTACTTACTGCAACTCGGCATAAACGTGCTAAGAATAGCATCAAGGTCAGCGAAATTTGGTTTCAATCGTAACGTTGCATCGTCAAAGCCATAAAAAACGTCATCGTCATCAGACAGACTGCAGGAAGCATTGGTATCATCCTATCTGATTTGAGTTGATACAGAGACATCAATCACGTTAGACGGTGTGAAATCAGCTTCAGTAAATATAAATCTATTGAAGGGTGCGATGCCTGTTTTCCAACCATTGATGGCAATGGAGACGACTGATGTCTCCATGTATGCTTTCCCGAAAAGGCCTGCAATACCGTGGACCCCCGTTCGTTTGACCGCTTTTAATCTGAACACTTTTTAATTTGCACCCCGTTGGTTTGCACAACGTGCAAATTAAAAATGGTTCAAATGTCATTCTCAACATGACATCATTTGCTCATGCAGACAATGCGCATAAACGCGATTTGTTTGTGTTGATCTTACGTGTTTAATCTGTTCCACATTGCGTTTTCCCAACGATTATGATAGAAATCCGATCGGAGAACGAAATATTCGCTGCTTCCAACTTCTAACTGAATCAAACCACCAAAACAATAACAAAGAGTAGGGTGACCAGATCACACAAGTTCCAGCATATGTAGAATTGCCAGTTGTTCAAATTAAAAACTAACCCCGTTAGTTTGCATGAGGAATTGTTCAAACGAACGGGGGTCCACTGTATCATCAATAGTAACCACTTTGCCAAGATTATTTCTCAGATATACATCTATAACTCTGGAGAAATTAGCTTTAAGAGGTGCCATGAAGCTTACATCCAAGGGTTGCAAACAGTGGCTACAATGCGGTGGCAAGCTAACAACAGTAGTATGATTTTTCTTGGCTTGTTCCAAGAATGTTATATTTTTGGTGTTGGTCGAATGTCCGTCAAGAATAAGCATTATCGGTTTCGTCTCAGATGGCCAAGCATGTTTGAGAAAATGTTCAAACCACAGGCGGAAATCTGAGGTGGTCATCCACCTAGTACCATTGCAGCTAAACAAGCTTTCCGGCGGTGCTTCCAATTTAAGATTCTCCGTCATATGTACTCGCGGGAATATCAACAGTGGGGGGACGTAGTGTCCAGTGGCTGACACACACAACCAAGCAGTCGTCAATACTCCTCTCTCGGCGGAGGTCAGACAACCAATTTGACGCCTGCCCTTCAGCGAAAGAATTTTTGATTTCTTCGTTTGCACCTGGCAACGTATTATGTAGGAAAGGCTGCAGTTAATTGATGTTAATAATTATTTGCTTGTCCTACTTACTGTAAGTATGGAGGTTTCATCAACGTTATAGACACGACTGGCGGGAAATTGACCCGACGTATAGCAAGACTCAAGTATATCGTAGAACCGTGAAACTGCCACACGATTGAATCCAGCAGCACGAGCAGATGACGTTGCTTCAGGAGTCCGACTGGAAAGTTCTGGATGACGACGGCAAAATCCTTCTACCCAGTCTACACCCGCAAGTTTCGTTTGAACGTCTAAAGGATGTTTAATTCCATTTTTAACCGCCAACTGGAAAACCAAGCTTCTTACATCCCGGATGGTTAGTCCGTAGTATCTTTGTTCCATATTTAGAATGTGCTGCAGTAGATCATCCTCCTGCTGTGCCGTAAAAACTGTGGCGTAATGTCCCAAGCGGCGAGAGGAAACGTTAATGTTCGGTTGCTGCACGTAATTCAGCAATGTCCTACGGGGCACACCATATTCGATGGCTGATCGCTTCACTGGCATTCCGGAACCGCCTGCAATGCCGCTATCATATTTGCTGTTGACCATTGTTTTCGCGTTGAAACTCGCTTGTATTTACGCACCATGTTTGATTCAAATCACAACTACGATTTTTGACAAGTCAAATTTTGAGGTTATGTTAACCAAAACAGGTGGCGGTTTTGCCCCTTATAAGCGGTGTCCTTTTTGCCCCAATCATATACGCAGCGATTAAAACCAGATGAAAAGTTGAATTTTACGCTTCTTTCTATAGGAATTGAGCCAAACCAACCCTACAGATCGAAAATCTATACTTATAATAAAGGATTTCTGTCTGTCTGTCCGTATGTTCCTTATAGATTCGAAAACTACTGAACCGATCGGTGTGAAAATTTGCATGTAGGGGTTTTTGGGGCCAGGAAAGGTTTTAGTGGTGGTCAGAGACCCCTCTCCCCACTAAGAGGGGGGGGGGGCTCCCATATAAATGAAACACAAATTTCTGCATAACTCGAGACAGGGCTGGAAGCGACCTGGCCAACTAAAAATAGTGACTTTAGTGACCAAAATTTGAATAATAGTGATCAAAAAGTGACTTAAAAATTTAGAAAAAATACTTATATTAGGTTATTCACGAAATATACAATGATAAAAACAACTGAAAATAGTCAGTTTGCGCTTTATAAATTTTATTAGCTCTTTTTTTTAACAAATTTGCGCCCAGTTAGCTTTAAGATATGATGCTGGTTTAACAAGCAAGTCGTCGAATGTTCGAATCTCAGCTAGGCAGTGCTGCTAGATAGTTAGCAGGAATTTTGCACTAGCACTAACTGTCTTGTACTCTAACAGCTGGCCGCGAAGTCTGTCGATCAGGGCCCGACAACGTCACCTTCAATTGCATAGCGTCACACAACAATGAAGCAGTGAAGCTTCGGTTTCAAAAGAAGCTACACCGCTTCAGTTTAAAACTGGCTTCGGTCAGCGTCAGCGACACGGGTTTCAATTCATCATGACAATTGGTTTCAACTTTTCATTTGTACTTTTCTATCAAATATTCAGAAGAAGGCTAGCAACTTTCAATGCAAATGAATTGAATTTGAGTAACATTTCCTACAATGCAACGCCTATTAGAGTTAACCTAGTCAATGTCGACAAATCGTGCCTGACATTCTGCCGTCGTCAATTGAAACAGCCACCAACTTCAACTGAAACTTGCTTGAAACGTTCTGTTCAACAATTGAAGCAAGTCAGCAAGTATGAAGCGAAGGTAAGAGAAACTCAGTTTCATTTATTTGTTTCGACGATGCCAGCCACGTAAACTTAGTCAATCGGTACTGGATTCCTGGTCGTGACGGCATAGAAGGAGCTGAACTTGCAGATTAAGGGGACATGAACGACTAAAAATTTTGAAAAAATCATTATTTTTTTACTTCGGGTTTCGTTTTAAAAGTTATATAAGTCTTTAAAAAGTTATATAAGTCTTTGCCAAGCTACTACCAATAAAACAGCAAAAAGTTTGTTCCAATACGTTGTGTAGTTTCTGAGAAAAAGGTACCGTCATCCGGGGATACTTGCAACACCGGGGTTACTTGCAACACTTTGGCGCATCGCGCTTTTGACAGCTCTAACGCATTTGTTTGTTAACATAATCATTTGTACTCAATGCCATTTTAAAGAAGGGATGTTTACCTATTGTTTAGTTAAGTTAAATCCATTACATCATTGTTTTGCTTGTTTTTACACGATTGGAAAGTAATTTCACTTTCAGAGTAGGAAAAATGGATGTGCAATGTTACGTCAGTTCATTGACATGGAATTATTTTTTATTGTTTGGTTCCTGTACACAATAAGTGCATCATATAAGCTAACAAATAGCAACTTTGAGCTTTGTTTATATTTTGAACTTGGAGAAGAAACGATGAATTCGTGTTGTTACTTCTAATATGGCGCGGCTTGCAGCACTTGTAAAAATGAAAATTATTGTAATAGACAGTATGTAAAAAGTAAGTTTGCATCTGTACGATGTTATTTTGTCTACCACCATCTCCAGAAAAATTAAAATTGTGAAAAATTCCACGTGCCTTGAAACGGCAATTTGGAGTTCACCGACATGCTGCATTTTCACCGAATATCTTTAAAAAAGCGATAGACGAAATTGGGAAACAAAAAACGCCTCCAGTATCTCTTGTTTTACTACAAATACATTCAAAATATCTCAAAATAGTCATTCGCGGTTTGAAATCAGATATAAAATCATAAGAAACGCAAAATCAGAAAAGTGTTGCAAATAACCCCGTTTACTGGGTAACTTGCAACACCCCTATTTTTGGTTCATTCTACAGATTCATTTAGTTTATATTTTTCCTCATAATCATAAATCAAAAGTACTCACCACTATACAAGTTTTGGCTACTTACACTTGGACCTAAGCGGTATACTTCGAAAGTTATACTAAGTCAAAGTTCAAAAGTGTTGCAAGTATCCCCGGATGACGGTACATGAAGTTTGAAAACCATGATTTTCCAGGAGTGGCATTTTATTCTTCCGAAGGTGTTCCACTCCGCACTGGAATGCTTAAGTGTATGATTGTTTTTTGGCCACTTCCCGTGGTCGGATCATTACAAATTTAGTATTAAAATAAGCGGAAAAGATTACAGAATCAAAATCTGAGATAAAAAAATAATGATTTAAAAAAAAATTTAGCCCCCTTAATACAGCAAATACTGCTATTTTTAAAACTTTCGAGTTAAAAAAATGTTGGTGTTCTCTTGTAAATGGAAGACTTTATTTTTCAAGTTATAACTTTCAGATTGCAGCTTAGCAAAGCTGAATTCAAACTATGCTTAGCGATTCATCTCTCATTCCAGAACGGATTTTATTGGAAAAACTTCCAGCAATTGATAAAGTTCTTTTCGCTTCCATCGAAATTTGACGAATGGTTCCAAGTTGGTTAAACATTATGGTCAAGCATTTTTCTTCTATCCCTTCTTAAAAAGGAAAATTAACTTTTGATTGTTTTCAAAGTTCCTGGTGTTTTCACTGAATTCAATGTTAGGAGAATGAGTACATGAGTATGAGTACGCAGTCTTCTCGAGTTCTTCGATCATCGGCAGGCTGAATCAATAATACCGTCATCTTCTTCGTCATTCGCAGATACCGGGACTTTTCAGTTATCAATCCCACTAGTGTAAGGCGCATTTCGTCAACTTGTTTGTTTTTAAAGTAACTCTCGAAGACTCGAATATTTCAAAGTCCTTACTTACAGATCCTTTGAAGGCACAAATGATGCAGAAAACCAAAAGGTCCTCGTATTTCGATTGTTTCCCCACAATTCCTTCATTGACAGCTTTGAATAATTCGACAACGATAATTGAATATCAAGTTGTTCCAACATGGATTGAAGCATTATGTCCGCCTCATACAATGAGGCAAATTTCCAGCGAAGATGCTTCAGAGCAGCCTAAACAAATTCAAATGCTACAATTATTTGATTGACCGCTTCAAACTTTTCATCGCTCAATTCAATTTTAAAAATCTTTTCAGCACTAATTGCAAACTGTTTTTTAATGTCAGTTATTTTCTGACATTGGAGCCGACATATTTTTGAAGCGAATTTTTAATGAAATACCCGAAAGAAGAAAAATACAAATTTTTTGCCCTTTTACAACCGGTATATTGGTATTCAAAAAAAATTGGCCAGTATTACCGGTTTCGGTACTTGCGGTTAGACCGCACTAGTCCATATCCATTTTGGGAAATTTTTAACATGCGTTACGCGTACGAGATACAGATTTATTTATGCAAAATTCAGTATGTTTTGTTCAAACACGCGTCATTGATTTTTGATATTTCAAAAATAATTTTTATGCTCAAAATAAAAGATTTATTGACAACAAATTGTTAATTTCTTAGCACCGCAGATGACTTCAATATTATAGCCAGAAACTGCGCAACGGCGGATTACTTCTACGTAAAGCTAAAAGTGGAGGCAATGAGGATTGGGCTGGAAATAAATGCGCCAAAGACCAAATACATAAATGGTAGATACTCAAAGAAGATGAACGTGCGCTTTTCACGGACCACCACCAGAAGTGGTAGATGCGTTCGTGTATCTAGGATCGCTTCTGGTCGCGGATAATAACATTAGTAAGCAGATCCAGCGCATTCAAGCAGGAAATCGAGCCTTCGCAAAACGCTGCGATCAACAGGCACAAGCCGCGTACGAAGCTAACAACGTACAAAACCCTCATTAGACCGGTAGATTTTATGGATTTGGGATACAACAACCCCACCGGCACCCAGAACAGAGGAGTCCTACGTGTGATATAGCTCGACCAGGTCTAAATTGACTTGCGACATCTCTAAGACGCCTGGCGACCTGAGAAATTGGGGACGAGTAACTCAAGATCGAGTTGAACGATGACGACTGTTTGAAACAGCACGAACCACCCCGGCTCTATGCTGTTGACGACGACGATCGCCCCGTAAATTTACTCTTGCTATAAACAGCTGGCTGTGAAATTTCGAGCATGTAAGTGTAGACCAAATTTTCTTCTGCTGGGAGGTTGGATTAAGAATAGGGTTTCTGCTGGATGGAATTATGCATTGGCGGTACTTGAGTGGTACATTCAGAAATATTATGTTGGCGTGTTTAAAGAAAAAAGTCGATTTTATCGATTTTTTCTAGCTTGTAAAGCTGGATTACAACGTGATCTCCAATCTTCATATTTTCAAATCCAAACATTTTTAGCAGTAGTGAAAATGGAATTATTCGCCCTATTCCATAAGTTACATCCAGCAACTAGACTCGTTTCTGTCGAGTGTCGAGTATAGGAGAACGGACAGCATAGCGATGCGATAAACAACCTAAGCGAAGCAAGCTCAGCGGTTATTAGTTTTGTAGCGATCGACTCGGTTGAGTTACTCCACAAAATGGTGTCGCGTGAGATTTACAAGATACCAAAAGTGAATTATTCAAGCAGTGACACTCGACGTGACTTTAATAGTGACTTTAGTGACTTTTTGATGGCAAAAAGTGACTTTAGTGACTTTTTGGTCAAAAAAGTGACTTTTAAGAGACCAGCTTGAAAAAAGTGACCAAGTCACTAAAAAGTGACCAACTTCCAGCCCTGCAATAGTGATTTCTGCGGGGAGTTGCCTCCACCCAGTGGGCGGCGCTTCCGACGGCGGGTCGCCGGCAACACTCGCGGCCGTCTCGTCCTGAATGATCTAGTGTTACTATAGATAGTTTTTGTGTTCTTGTATTGACTAATGTTTCATGGAAGAGTCTCGAATTTCTCGAGTTCGATTAGTTTTTAAGTTTCGCAAAAATTTCTGTTTTATTTGTATGAGAGTCCATATCCCCCTACCACAGGGGTGAGAGGTCTCTAACTATCATAAAATAAATTCAAAACTCCAAAATCTCCCACATGCCAAATTTGGTTCCAATTGCTTGATTAGTTCTCGAGTTATGAGGAAATTTGTATTTCATTCGTACAGGAGCCCCCCTCTTAAAGTGGGGAGGGGTCCTAATTCACCATAGAAAATTTTCTTGCCCTCGAAAACCTTCACATGCCAAATTTGGTTCCATTTGCTTGATTAGTTCTCGAGTTATGAGGAAATTTGTATGGAAGCCACCCCTCTTAAAGGGGAGGGGAGTTATAATTCCCCTTCTAAAGAGGGGAGGGGTCTCAATTTACCATAGAATAAATTCTTGTCACCAAAAACACCCACATGCCAAATTTTGTTCTATTTGCTTGATTAGTTCTCGCAGGGCTGGAAGTTGGTCACTTTTTAGTGACTTGGTCACTTTTTTCAAGCTGGTCTCTTAAAAGTCACTTTTTTGACCAAAAAGTCACTAAAGTCACTTTTTGCCATCAAAAAGTCACTAAAGTCACTATTAAAGTCACGTCGAGTGTCACTGCTTGAATAATTCACTTTTGGTATCTTGTAAATCTCACGCGACACCATTTTGTGGAGTAACTCAACCGAGTCGATCGCTACAAAACTAATAACCGCTGAGCTTGCTTCGCTTAGGTTGTTTATCGCATCGCTATGCTGTCCGTTCTCCTATACTCGACACTCGACAGAAACGAGTCTAGTTGCTGGATGTAACTTATGGAATAGGGCGAATAATTCCATTTTCACTACTGCTAAAAATGTTTGGATTTGAAAATATGAAGATTGGAGATCACGTTGTAATCCAGCTTTACAAGCTAGAAAAAATCGATAAAATCGACTTTTTTCTTTAAACACGCCAACATAATATTTCTGAATGTACCACTCAAGTACCGCCAATGCATAATTCCATCCAGCAGAAACCCTATTCTTAATCCAACCTCCCAGCAGAAGAAAATTTGGTCTACACTTACATGCTCGAAATTTCACAGCCAGCTGTTTATAGCAAGAGTAAATTTACGGGGCGATCGTCGTCGTCAACAGCATAGAGCCGGGGTGGTTCGTGCTGTTTCAAACAGTCGTCATCGTTCAACTCGATCTTGAGTTACTCGTCCCCAATTTCTCAGGTCGCCAGGCGTCTTAGAGATGTCGCAAGTCAATTTAGACCTGGTCGAGCTATATCACACGTAGGACTCCTCTGTTCTGGGTGCCGGTGGGGTTGTTGTATCCCAAATCCATAAAATCTACCGGTCTAATGAGGGTTTTGTACGTTGTTAGCTTCGTACGCGGCTTGTGCCTGTTGATCGCAGCGTTTTGCGAAGGCTCGATTTCCTGCTTGAATGCGCTGGATCTGCTTACTAATGTTATTATCCGCGACCAGAAGCGATCCTAGATACACGAACGCATCTACCACTTCTGGTGGTGGTCCGTGAAAAGCGCACGTTCATCTTCTTTGAGTATCTACCATTTATGTATTTGGTCTTTGGCGCATTTATTTCCAGCCCAATCCTCATTGCCTCCACTTTTAGCTTTACGTAGAAGTAATCCGCCGTTGCGCAGTTTCTGGCTATAATATTGAAGTCATCTGCGGGGCTAAGAAATTAACAATTTGTTGTCAATAAATCTTTTATTTTGAGCATAAAAATTATTTTTGAAATATCAAAAATCAATGACGCGTGTTTGAACAAAACATACTGAATTTTGCATAAATAAATCTGTATCTCGTACGCGTAACGCATGTTAAAAATTTCCCAAAATGGATATGGACTAGTGCGGTCTAACCGCAAGTACCGAAACCGGTAATACTGGCCAATTTTTTTTGAATACCAATATACCGGTTGTAAAAGGGCAAAAAATTTGTATTTTTCTTCTTTCGGGTATTTCATTAAAAATTCGCTTCAAAAATATGTCGGCTCCAATGTCAGAAAATAACTGACATTAAAAAACAGTTTGCAATTAGTGCTGAAAAGATTTTTAAAATTGAATTGAGCGATGAAAAGTTTGAAGCGGTCAATCAAATAATTGTAGCATTTGAATTTGTTTAGGCTGCTCTGAAGCATCTTCGCTGGAAATTTGCCTCATTGTATGAGGCGGACATAATGCTTCAATCCATGTTGGAACAACTTGATATTCAATTATCGTTGTCGAATTATTCAAAGCTGTCAATGAAGGAATTGTGGGGAAACAATCGAAATACGAGGACCTTTTGGTTTTCTGCATCATTTGTGCCTTCAAAGGATCTGTAAGTAAGGACTTTGAAATATTCGAGTCTTCGAGAGTTACTTTAAAAACAAACAAGTTGACGAAATGCGCCTTACACTAGTGGGATTGATAACTGAAAAGTCCCGGTATCTGCGAATGACGAAGAAGATGACGGTATTATTTATTCAGCCTGCCGATGATCGAAGAACTCGAGAAGACTGCGTACTCATACTCATGTACTCATTCTCCTAACATTGAATTCAGTGAAAACACCAGGAACTTTGAAAACAATCAAAAGTTAATTTTCCTTTTTAAGAAGGGATAGAAGAAAAATGCTTGACCATAATGTTTAACCAACTTGGAACCATTCGTCAAATTTCGATGGAAGCGAAAAGAACTTTATCAATTGCTGGAAGTTTTTCCAATAAAATCCGTTCTGGAATGAGAGATGAATCGCTAAGCATAGTTTGAATTCAGCTTTGCTAAGCTGCAATCTGAAAGTTATAACTTGAAAAATAAAGTCTTGCATTTACAAGAGAACACCAACATTTTTTTAACTCGAAAGTTTTAAAAATAGCAGTATTTGCTGTATTAAGGGGGCTAAATTTTTTTTTAAATCATTATTTTTTTATCTCAGATTTTGATTCTGTAATCTTTTCCGCTTATTTTAATACTAAATTTGTAATGATCCGACCACGGGAAGTGGCCAAAAAACAATCATACACTTAAGCATTCCAGTGCGGAGTGGAACACCTTCGGAAGAATAAAATGCCACTCCTGGAAAATCATGGTTTTCAAACTTCATGTACCGTCATCCGGGGATACTTGCAACACTTTTGAACTTTGACTTAGTATAACTTTCGAAGTATACCGCTTAGGTCCAAGTGTAAGTAGCCAAAACTTGTATAGTGGTGAGTACTTTTGATTTATGATTATGAGGAAAAATATAAACTAAATGAATCTGTAGAATGAACCAAAAATAGGGGTGTTGCAAGTTACCCAGTAAACGGGGTTATTTGCAACACTTTTCTGATTTTGCGTTTCTTATGATTTTATATCTGATTTCAAACCGCGAATGACTATTTTGAGATATTTTGAATGTATTTGTAGTAAAACAAGAGATACTGGAGGCGTTTTTTGTTTCCCAATTTCGTCTATCGCTTTTTTAAAGATATTCGGTGAAAATGCAGCATGTCGGTGAACTCCAAATTGCCGTTTCAAGGCACGTGGAATTTTTCACAATTTTAATTTTTCTGGAGATGGTGGTAGACAAAATAACATCGTACAGATGCAAACTTACTTTTTACATACTGTCTATTACAATAATTTTCATTTTTACAAGTGCTGCAAGCCGCGCCATATTAGAAGTAACAACACGAATTCATCGTTTCTTCTCCAAGTTCAAAATATAAACAAAGCTCAAAGTTGCTATTTGTTAGCTTATATGATGCACTTATTGTGTACAGGAACCAAACAATAAAAAATAATTCCATGTCAATGAACTGACGTAACATTGCACATCCATTTTTCCTACTCTGAAAGTGAAATTACTTTCCAATCGTGTAAAAACAAGCAAAACAATGATGTAATGGATTTAACTTAACTAAACAATAGGTAAACATCCCTTCTTTAAAATGGCATTGAGTACAAATGATTATGTTAACAAACAAATGCGTTAGAGCTGTCAAAAGCGCGATGCGCCAAAGTGTTGCAAGTAACCCCGGTGTTGCAAGTATCCCCGGATGACGGTACCTTTTTCTCAGAAACTACACAACGTATTGGAACAAACTTTTTGCTGTTTTATTGGTAGTAGCTTGGCAAAGACTTATATAACTTTTTAAAGACTTATATAACTTTTAAAACGAAACCCGAAGTAAAAAAATAATGATTTTTTCAAAATTTTTAGTCGTTCATGTCCCCTTAATCTGCAAGTTCAGCTCCTTCTATGCCGTCACGACCAGGAATCCAGTACCGATTGACTAAGTTTACGTGGCTGGCATCGTCGAAACAAATAAATGAAACTGAGTTTCTCTTACCTTCGCTTCATACTTGCTGACTTGCTTCAATTGTTGAACAGAACGTTTCAAGCAAGCTTCAGTTGAAGTTGGTGGCTGTTTCAATTGACGACGGCAGAATGTCAGGCACGATTTGTCGACATTGACTAGGTTAACTTTAATAGGCGTTGCATTGTAGGAAATGTTACTCAAATTCAATTCATTTGCATTGAAAGTTGCTAGCCTTCTTCTGAATATTTGATAGAAAAGTACAAATGAAAAGTTGAAACCAATTGTCATGATGAATTGAAACCCGTGTCGCTGACGCTGACCGAAGCTTCACTGCTTCATTGTTGTGTGACGCTATGCAATTGAAGGTGACGTTGTCGGGCCCTGATCGACAGACTTCGCGGCCAGCTGTTAGAGTACAAGACAGTTACGGAGCTAGTGCAAAATTCCTGCTAACTATCTAGCAGCACTGCCTAGCTGAGATTCGAACATTCGACGACTTGCTTGTTAAACCAGCATCATATCTTAAAGCTAACTGGGCGCAAATTTGTTAAAAAAAAGAGCTAATAAAATTTATAAAGCGCAAACTGACTATTTTCAGTTGTTTTTATCATTGTATATTTCGTGAATAACCTAATATAAGTTATTTTTTCTAAATTTTTAAGTCACTTTTTGATCACTATTATTCAAATTTTGGTCACTAAAGTCACTATTTTTAGTTGGCCAGGTCGCTTCCAGCCCTGCTATTGTCTAGATTTATTTGTTTTTCTAAGTCTACCTAGGTTTCTTGGAACGAGCGACAGCGAGTAAGGAGAGGATCGCGAAATGGTACTTTTCACAAAAAAGTTTTCCGTGAAATGATACATTCCGCTTAAGGTTTTTCGCAAAATGATATTCGGCGAAATGTTGTACAATCATGGCGAATATTACTATCCGCTTTCTGGCTATGCAATGAGGGGACAGGGGAGTTGTTTTCTACTTTACTATGAGGAAAAATTGCAAATTTGTATATTAAACTACCCATTCCTGGTAACTAATAAGCATTAACATAAGCAGCAAATTAGCGTATCTGGCATTTTATACTGCAAAGCAAAGTCGTGGGCTTAAACCGTCATTAGACATTACCCTTCTTTATCGACAGACTTCGCAGCCGGCTGTTTAGAGTACAGGAAAATTACGGTGCCAGTGTAACGATCCTACTGTCTCTATCAAGCAAGCACCGTCTAGCCGAGATTCGAACATGCGACGACTGGCTTGTTAGACCAGCATCGTACCTCGAAGCTAAGTAGGCATTTTATACTGCACATTGTTGCATATTAGCTTTTTGACTGCATAGGTGTTAATTGGCATCCAAAATTGTATTCAAATTCTTCGTATCGATAATTAGCTGTAAATTAGCATTGTCAGCACTATAAGAAGATTATCAGTAAAGTAGCTGTATATTTTGCCAAAATAGCATTTAAGTAGCATTTAAGGCGACTTAAATGCTTAATGGCCTACATTTGAATAGCATTGGTGATGCTTATTGGTTACCTGGGATGCTTTCATAGTTACGTAACTTGCAAAACTCGAGATTGTGACAAAGATCATCCGAGATTCATGATTTATGTACAACACAGGTTAATTTGTGGCAATACGAAGTTTGTCGGGTCAGCTAGTAATACATATAAAGGCGTATAAGATTGCAGTATCCTTATTTTCTGCATGGCCATTCTTATCACTTTTTGTACGTTTCAAAAAGCCAGATTTGAAAATCATTTTTATGCCTGAGTTTACATTTTTTATCAATGAAGTTTTTTATGGAATATTGTAAGACACTGTATAAACCATAAAAATGAAAATTCTTCGCTCTTTTCATGGAAAACTGTAGAGTGGCACTTTTGCCCCGGGTGGTCTTTTTGCCCCTAGTCCCCCTATCTGATAGTCACGTGACAACTATATAAACGGTACATGAAAATTAGTTTACATCATCTAATTATTTTGCATACCTAACAGTCAGGTGGCAGCTATGTAACCAGCACATAAAAATTACGTTTTGCATACCTGAATATCAAGTGACAGCTATGTGAATGGCCTATGAAAGTTACGGTACATCACCTATTTATTTTGCACACCTGATAATCACGTGACAGTTATGTGAATGGCATTTGAAAATTAAGTAAAGGTATGTAAAATATATATGATGTCTGCTTGAATATTAACATATTGTCATCTAAATATTATATGCTGAATATAAAACGTATATCAAAGCTCATTTTTGAAAAGTATCTGCATTTGCACGTAAGATGTAAGTGGTCTTTCGGTTGAGTGCAGAAAGATGCGCTATATTTTATTATTAAACTTCTCCGAAGACACCATCCTTGGAAAATTACGCATTTTTTACACAATTGCTAATGTCCGCTTTTTTAAAATCGGACCACCTATGGTTCAAAGGTACAAGTACCAGCGAACCTGGCGGGTGTTGTGGGTTCGAATCCGGTTATAATCTCAGATTATAGCTTGGTTCGACCCATGCACCTTCCAGCATTGGACAAAAGATAGGAGTCAAAACGACTACTTGTTAAGCGCAGCTACCAATACACCCCCGCCCCCTTCTCACTCTTCCGCTCTTTCCCATCCATCACCAAAATTTTTTTATTTCTTTCCCCTACCGTCCCTTCATCAATTGTAGAACCACGGTTGCAAAAAAATATTAACAGATGATATAGTCAAACTCAGACGTGTGTCTATAACTCTATGGGAACTTTACGAACACTATGACAGATTAGTAAGCCCTCTTGCCGTCAGGAGCCACTTTACTGACGATTGAATCCGCGAAGAGTGGCGTATCTATGGCGACCATTTTCTTCGGGTCACTTAAACCGGAATACATCTGGATAGTACCAATACTACTCAAAATACTTAAAATAATAGCCAATAGATAAACGATGCAAAAAAAAATCAATACCTACTAAAATTTACGTTCGTTTTGGAAATGTTATTGAAGTTTTTTTTCTATTTAGGCCATTGCAAATAATTTCAAAAGGGGCAAAAAAATAATTTGTAGGATGTGAGTTAATTTTTTTCTCATAAAATTAATTATCTGTGGGTTCTACAGCCTAAAAAACTCGAGTTGAGTTAATGCCTCTAGCACGAAACAGAAATGAAAATTCGAACAACGGATTTTCCGAAAATCAGCCGAAAAGTTTTTCTTTCGTTTTAGTTTTTTTTCGTAGATTTTCGCATGGAAAATAATAACGTATATATTAAAAACAAGAATAGGTTTGGTTTTCACGTTTAGCTTAGCTTAGCTTAGCTTAGACTGATTGCACATATCAATGGTTGCACTCAGTGATTGACCCGAACCAGTGAAATTGCACAATGAATCAAATGAATGGGGTTGGGATTGACCGATCATTCTCACTGTGCAAAATTCAATGACTCGATATTTAAAGGATCAATAACTGCGCCGGCCACGTCCTTGCAATCAGGTGGGATTAGGAAAGGAATGTTAGTGTAATCTATGTTGTTTTAGGGACCGTGTTAACCTCTGCATCCCGACAAAGATTACAGGAAGGAATTGCGTTTTGTTAGAAGGATAGGTTTCGTTGGATCGGGATTCACCTTGATAAGTGATGTGATCGTAATCTGACTACTCTTTTAACAACCTTTTATAAACTATCTATATCAGAGCTCGTCCAACCCACAACTACCCGAATAATTACGATAAGAATACGCCGATACTATATTTTCAACTACTGTAGCTGAATACTGTTGACTGTGCGATAATGAAACCGCCTGATACCGAACTATGTTTGACATCTACGAAGCATCCGGCTAACCAAAGGAGAAATTTTGGTCATTTCTTTCAGAACCACTATCCGTCGAACTAACGCGATATACCCGTACAAAAGCCATCGAGCCACCGACATTCGATAACTCCAACGATAATTCTTACAGAAATTACTTTGTATTCTACATCGCGTACCTAACGATAAATCTATCTGTTCAAGACAAATCTGAGAATCGCGCGTAATATTTCAGTGATTTAGCTGTAAACTTAACACACGATGTGATGTCCTAGAATATCATCGAGACACATTGAAATACCCGACCTCTCCTTCACAAACCCAACACATTGGCAACGAAAGCCATCAAGCATTGCCGATTCATTACAAAAAAAAATATAATATCACCAAGTTACGCGCGCGGGACATATCATCGTAACTTCGTAAGTCTAATGCAACGACGAGAACTATTCCTCGTCGTTGGTTCATTCTGGCAGCTGGCCTCATAGAGCAAAGAATCTCGCAACAGAACCAACTGGAGACTCGACCTTTATTATACAAACAAGATTTTGCCAGTTTTTCCCCAACATGATGTAAAAATGTAGATGTTTTTCCCCAACAAGATGTAAAAAAAGAAGTAAAACTTATCACTTCTGCAATTGACGCATCCCAGGAATTTTTGTCTTCCAAATTCGATGATATTCTTGCAGATTTTTTAGAACTGAGGGCCGAAAACGAGTTGTTGAAACAAGAGGTCAATGTGCTCAAAAAGTCGAACACCACTCTCACTGAGGTCGTTCGCAAACTTGAATTAAATGTTGACAAATCCAATCAATTGACCACTTGTAACAACGTTATGTTATTTGGCATCCCAGTTACAACCAATGAGAATACCTCCGAACTTGTAGGGAAAACTTTAGCCTCCCTTGGAGCATCGTCAGGGATTGACTCAGTAGCATCATCTAGTCGAATTTTTGCAAATACTAAATCTGGTAATCCTCTAGTTCCGATTAGAGTTGTCTTCAAAAACGCAGAGGCAAAAGAAGAGATTTTTAATAAAAAGAAATTGAAGGGACAGTTATTGTCAACGTCAATTGACTCTTCTCTTTTACTAAATGGGAAAGCTACTACTATTTCAATTCGTGACGAGCTAACGCCGCTTTCATTAGAAATTATCAAGGAACTTCGCGAATCTCAGAAAAAACATAATATAAAATATGTCTGGTCTGGTAGGGGCGGTGTTGTACTTGTGAAAAGGAATGAAAGTAGCAAACCTGAAATCATAAAAAATCGAGTGGATCTAAAAAACTTTATGTCACGTTTAATAAATTTGTCCGTTTCATCTCCCTCTCCAAAAAGAATAAGAAGTACTACTGAAAAAAAATTAAAATAATAAAAGTTATAAATGCTAAAAAAAATTTGTAAACCAACATTATAAAATGGATACTCCACAAATACAAAATAATCTTCACGAGAGCATAGATGATTTTAAAACACAATATCAGCATGGTAATGGTAGAAGCTTACGGATACTTCAGTGGAATATTCGCGGAATGAATGTATTGGAAAAATTTGATAACATACTATATTTTTTAAACGATTGTGATATAACAGTGGATGTAATTGTAATTGGCGAAACATGGGTGAGAGCGGATAGTGCTTCAATTTTTGAAATTCCCGGTTTTCAGTCCACATTCTCATGCAGGGAATCATCTCATGGGGGGCTGGCGTTGTACGTTAACAACAAAATAATGCATAACATTAAAAATAATTGTTCTTTGGATGGATTGCACACCATTCACGTTGAGCTTTCTATCGATGGGTCTTCCTTCGATGTTATTGGTGTCTATCGACCACCTTCCTTTGATTTTCATAGATTTCATGACGTCTTGGAAGGCTGGTTGCATGATGCAAAAAAAACACGCCATGTCTCATTGTAGGAGATGTAAACGTCCCAGTCAATCTGATTGGCAACAATGTTGTGATTAAATATAAAAATTTATTGGAATCATATGGCTTCATATGCTCAAATTCAATTCCTACTCGGCCAGCCAGTAATAATGTTCTTGACCATGTAGTATGTAGAACAAGTGACGCTTACCGTCTACGCAATGATACGATTGCCACCAACGTAAGTGATCACTCGCAAATTTTGACTTCAATAAATCTTGCTGGGAGACGACAAAAACAGGTTCTTACTAAAAGAATTATTGATAATGTGAGGCTAACTACGATGTTTAATGATTATATGAACAGTATTGTATGCGTGGATAATGTTGAAAATTGTTTTTCAGAAATAATTGCGAAATACAATCAGTTGCTTACTTTGTGCACAAGAACATTTACGACTGAAATAACTGCTAAAAATGAATACTGTCCGTGGATGACATTTGAATTATGGAGGCTAATGAAGATTAAAACAAAATATCTAAAAAAAGTAAAAAGAAACCCTTACGACGCGAACCTTCGAATAATGCTTAATCATGTGACAAGAAAAGTTGAAGCCACAAAAAAACAAAACAAGAAATCATATTATAAAACGCTTTTGAGTACTACTTGTCACTCAAAACTTTGGAAAAATATAAACACAATCTTTGGGAGGGAAAAAGGAAAGGAAACAATAAATTTATCTCAAAATGGAAGTAAAATTTCTGATGCGTAGCACGTCTGCGAAATTTTCAATAATTATTTTTCTAATATTGGCACCAATCTTGCGCGTAACATATCAAATCCTTTGAACGTTAGTCCTACTAGCAACGTTAGATGCGTCTCTAATACAATCTTTTTACGCCCTGCAAGTATTAATGAAGTTACTGCTCTAATAAAAGAATTAGATGTTAATAAGAGTTCAGGCCCGGATAACATTCCAGCAAGAGTAATAAAGGGTAATCCCCAAGCATTTGCGTTCATTTTGTGTCAAGCCTTCAATAAAATTCTTGATACTGGTGAATATCCCAACTGTTTAAAAATTGCTAGAGTAGTACCAATTTTTAAAGCAGGAAACACTTTAGATGCCTGTAATTACCGTCCAATATCTACACTATCGGTCTTTAACAAGATCCTAGAAAAACTACTTGTAGCTCGATTATTAGATTTTTTGAAGGCAAACAATGTTTTTTACAAATTCCAATACGGCTTTAGGCAGAAATGTGGGACTACGACAGCTATAACAGAGCTAATAGACTACATAGTCAGCGAAATTGAATCGAAGAAACTTGTTGGAGGGTTATTCCTTGACCTTAAAAAGGCCTTTGATACCTTGAATCACAATATTCTCTTAAAGAAACTGGAATTATATGGAATAAGAGGAGTGGCAAACAATGTCATTCGCAGTTACTTAACACAAAGAATGCAATATGTAACGATTGGTGATGCACGAAGCACACTCCACAAAATTGATGTAGGGGTGCCTCAGGGTAGCAATATCGGTCCACTGTTGTTTTTGATTTACATCAACGACATTGGCAATTTAAACTTGAAAGGGACACCAAGGTTATTTGCAGATGATACGGCATTATTTTATCCTTGCGTTGACATCGGCAGTGCGATATCGTCAATGGAGCATGATTTAAAAGTTCTTTCTGACTATTTTGATGCTAATTTACTGTCACTCAACTTAACGAAAACAAAATATATGGTTTTCCACTCACCTAGGAAAAAACCCGCCGATCACGTTTACCTATGCGTCAACGAAATATCTATAGAAAAAGTAGATGATTTCAAGTATCTGGGTGTTTACCTTGATGCAACGTTGTCTTGGGACCGGCAAATCAAACATATGCAGCAAAAAATTTCATCATTAGCCGGCGCAATGAGAAAAGTTAGCTACTTCGTTCCTAAACACGTATTATTAAAATTCTACTATGGTTGTATTCACTCCCAAATTCAGTATCTAGTTCTCGTGTGGGGCCACGCCAGTAAATCGAAAATTAAGAAAATACAAGTTTTGCAAAACAGGTGCCTGAAAATAATATTTCAACTACCGATACTTTACCCAACGGTTCAACTCTACACAAATAATAGCCACACAGTTTTACCCATCTTAGCCTTACGTAATATACAAACTGTTATTCACATGCAGAAAGTTTTACATCAACCAGGCTATCACCATAATATGTCTTTAAACACTGGTAATAGACTGCA
This sequence comes from Sabethes cyaneus, assembly GCF_943734655.1. Classification (NCBI taxonomy): domain Eukaryota; kingdom Metazoa; phylum Arthropoda; class Insecta; order Diptera; family Culicidae; genus Sabethes; species Sabethes cyaneus. The sequence goes on from NC_071353.1 coordinate 82,043,470, forward strand.
AAATACCCGACGAGCAAATCTCATACAGCGTGATAGAGCCACAACAAATCTTGGTCAGACGCGAATTTCATTTTTTGGTCCTTCAATTTACAACGCTCTGCCTAACGAATTAAAACAAATCACCAACATCGATCTGTATAAATACAAAATTAAACAATATTTTAAGACAAACATAATCAATTATATAATTTGAGCGTATCAACCATGCAGGCCCTTACGACCTTGCAGTACCTTGCAAGTCGTAAGGGCCTGCATAGTGTCGTCGTCCTGAAAGTAAAAACACGTTAGATTAAAAAAACTTCTCGGTCGGTGGTTTCTACAGTAGGTGGAGGAAGAGGCACAATTCGTGTCTAAAAATAGACCAACCCATGTCGCGCTATGGTTAATAAGGGGGGTTGTGCAGACTTCTTTTGTCCAGCGCCTCTGTGGTTCAAAGGTACACGGGTACCAGTGAGCGACACGCCCTGGCAGGTGTTGTGGGTTCGAATCCGGTTATAATCTCTGATTGCAGCTTGGTTCGACCCATGCACCTTCCAGCATTGGACAAAAGATTGACCGCATTTCAAAGTCATGACTAAAGTCACGAGTTTGGTCAATATTTTTTTTGCTCGATTGAAAAAATCTGTTTTGTTTTCGCCCCCCCCCTTCAGTGTCCCAACACCGGAAGGACAAAAACTTTATAAAATATTTGTAATGGCCTTATATGAGCAATCTGCCCCTTAAAACTTTAAAAGGGAGTTCTCAAAAACCTATCTATAACGATTTTTTTAAATTTTGCATAGAGGTGATAGGATGGCAATACAAACCAACTGGTCTTTGCCGTTTTAATGGCTTATTTTTATTACCTTTCGATATCCGTGCACTTCTTTAATTCTGCTTTTATTATGGCATCAGCGTTACGTTTATGTATGGCTCTTCGTATTTTGTTTTTAGCCTTCCGATCTTTCTTTTTATTTGCAACAGCTGGATTTATCGCATTATAATCTTCATCATACTCATTGTCCTTGTTGTCTGAAAATAGAAAGGTTCAGAGAAAACTACAATTTTGATATAGGGTAAATGATTTTGAAATGGACCTAGTCGAATTCTGATCTTGAATGGACCTATTTTTAAATAAGAATTTTAGGATATAATTATCAAGTCTCTGTACTGTATTTAGCTTTTATGTTTATCTTTAATCATTTCTGAACGTAAATATACTAAAATTAAATTAAAATTATAGCCAAAACTACTTTATTGCCGCGTATTTAAAAGTAGCTGTTTTTCAGCGTTTTGGCAGTCACCATAGAGTATTTTCAAACTGTTACTACCCGGAACCCTTCTGGTTTGAAATAAAACAATACTCTTAAAATGATGCTAAAATATGTGTAATTTCAATTTAGGTATTTAAAAGTTCAGTAAAACCAGTAAAATCTTCAAATTCCTTAAAAATGTTAACCCCCTTTTTTGATCTTGAATGGACCTAGTATTGATTTTAGAATGGACCTAGTTTTGCGCTCCGAGACATCACTGACGCACTATGGGCCAGAAATTAAAATTTCGGGACAAAAATATTTGCGGTTAAACAGCATGTCTCAGCTCAATGTGGTCTTCGGCAACTTTTTGAATGAAAAATTGATGCATATTTTGAAGGGGTCGTATAATATTTAAGCGTTACTTAAACAACAATTTAAGTAATAACTTTTTGAGTAAACTTTCTTTCACCTTTTTGGTTTTAAAATATTAAAGATAAACCAATTTCAAGTAATTTTTCTGAAGATATGAAACTTCTACCTTTTACCCATTTTCAGCAATAGACCTTTGTTTATAAACGACCCCTCAAATCACATTTCTTCTTGTAACATGTTTATTTCAACAGACAGCTCAATGTGATGTTCTAGAAAATATTTTGCACATAAAAGAGGAATATTTTTGCTGAAGACTATTTTGCTTTATATGCATTAATTAATAAGATATAACTGATTTTAGGTTAAAAACCGTCTGATGAAAAATCCGAATATCTTAGCCATCTGCAAGTATCTGCAATTAGTTTGCATACCAATTTGTAGAGAATTATTAAAGCTATCTGCCCAAATGTGTATTTCAGAGAATACCTGGGAATATCATGGATGGGAATACCTGGGAATAATGCGGATTTTTTTTCATGCATTTTATAACTTAATAAATATGCGCCCTAGCGTCAAACAGTCTTCACAGAAAATATGTATTTCAACATACTCAATAACTTTGTAAAACATTTGAAAGAAATAAAACAGTCATGTGCAAAGTTATTGAGTGTAACTGATTTTTAAGTGCTCTTTTTTAACACATAATTATATTTCGTAACCGTTAAGAGATAGATAGTTACTTTATTCAGCAAAGTTGCTTATTTTAGTATTTTCTGCAACTTTTAGAGAAAATTTTTTTTTAAACTATTTAAGAAAACAAAAGTTTGTATCACCCTAATAGGTGAATTCATGGTCACCCTAATAGTGCAGGAAGATGCGCTATATTTTATTATTTTACTTCTCCGAAGACACCACCCTTGAAAAAATACAAAATTTTCATCAAACTGTTTTTAGCCTAAAATCAGTCATATCTTATTAATTAATGCAGAAAAAGCAAAACAGTCTTCAGCGAAAATATTCCTCTTTTATGTGCAAAATGTTGTCTAGAACATCACATTGAGCTGTCTGTTGAAATAAACATGTTACAAGAAGAAATGTGATTTGAGGGGTCGTTTATAAACAAAGATCTATTGCTGAAAATGGGTAAAAGGTAGAAGTTTAGTATCTTCAGAAAAATTACTTGAAATTAGTTTATATTTAATATTTTGAAACCAAAAAGGTGAAAGAAAGTTTACTCAAAAAGTTATTACTTAAATTGTTGTTTAAGTAACGCTTAAATATTGGACGACCCCTTCAAAATATGCATCAATTTTTTATTCAAAAAGTTGCCGAAGACCACATTGAGCTGAGACGCGCCGTTTAACCGCAAATATATTTGTCCCGAAATTTTAATTTCTGGCCCATAGTGTGACGGTAGCTATCATTGCCTACCACTAACGAACACGCCGTTGTATATTCATTGAAAATGCTTGTTGTCACTATAGTATCTCTGTTTATAATTAATCTATAAGCACGGGATATTGAAAGTAGGCTTGATTTATAGCCTAAATAAAAACTTAATTATATTGTAGCCTCTAGTTTTGAAACTAAAAAGTCTTCCTAATTAGTTAGCTAACATATGTCATTTTATGCTTAAAATAATATAAACTTCATTTATTCTCAGTATTGTACAAAAATTTTAACCATCATTGATTAAAAGATAAGATGAATCAAAAGATAGGAGGGCAGTTAGTATGCCTTCTGTTAAGGGGGCGTAGTACCTTTTCAATTTTTTAAAACCTAAATTTTTTTATTGATTATTTCGAAAGATTAACATTTTGACCATATGTGTTTGAAGTCGTTTGCATGAATTCCAAATATTGACAAAGTTACAGCTATTTGTACCGCGCATGTCTGGAGCGATTAAACAACGAGTAAAAACTTCAACGTCGTTTTTCTCGAAACCAGGTTTTGAAAGTCGGTACGATAAATATCTCAAGAACGGCTCAAGCAATTCTTAGGATTCTTTTTTTTGTTTGAAAGCCAACAAAATTATCTAGTGTTTGACCCATCCTTTTCTTGATATTGTAATTTTTGTATTTTTTAGAAATGTTTAAAATCAATTTTTTCGCTTAAAAACCATACTTTTATGTATCAATGTCCGCCATTTTGTTATGTGTTCGGATTCTAAAAAATGATGGATCAAACACGAGATAATTAAATGTTCTTTCATGTCGTTTTAGAATTTTTTAATTAGGATAAGCCCCCAGAGCCAATCCATGGTACCGCAATTCATGGTTTTTTGAACGACTATCTTCAAGGAGCCGTAGGGGCAAGGGGAAGAGGTTCCCTTATGAAAACAAAATTGCAAATATTAGTATAAAATGCAATGTTTCGAATGCAAAAAACCCGATTCAATTTGCCTTTCGCGTTATCGAGAAAAAATATTTGAAATTAGGCAAAAAATATGGTGTAAAAGGTACTATGTCCCTTAAAAAGAGATATTTTTGCGTCATTGGCATTTAGCACAAAACCTGTTACACTTAAATTTTTCAATTGGATTTTACGTATTTGTTTTAGCACGAAGCAAAAGTGTAATCTATATAATCTATATAAGTAGACTAAAGTTTTCCCAATTTGTTCTCCTTATGTAAAAAAAATCCCAAATTATGCTAAACGGGACAATTCTTGTATCATTAAAAGTAATGCTCAGAAGAATGAAACAAGTTATTTGAGAATACAATTCTGAAGATTTATATATAGCTTTATTGTATAGGAAACTCTAATATTGGAACTTCGAATTGAGTTACGAAGCTAATATTCCAAACTCTATTTAAAGTGGATATCCCTGCTTCTACGGGCAACATCGTAAAAATGGTTGGAATCAAATTTTTGTTTCATGGACAAATAACGTCCTGTATTTTCCATATAAATACAGCAAAAAGTTTTGCGGTAAGTTTAAGTTTTGACAAAACTCAGATGAGAAATAGTTTACACACGTTAATCAAGCATATACCAAAGCTTCAAAACACCTTTAATGCGCTGACCGAAAACCCTAAGGCCAATAAAATTCAACCGGATCCTGTAGTCACAAAATCAGACTCGTCTGAGTAAAAAGAAGCAGCCACTTCTGATGGTTAAGAAGGTCAACTTCGTCACCCTCGTGAAACTTTGTGATGCCCAACCGTCCTACAAAACTACCCGGTTTGGCAATAAAATCATCTGTGCGTCAATGGAGGATTTAGAAATTAGGTAAAGGCCTGGATAATGATATGGTGCAAAAAATATAAAATTTGGATCAATATCTGGACCATTTTCGAACTGGATATGACTAAAAAAATAATATTGTATTTGATAATTTTCTAGTTTAATTAAAATAATTATTAGACTCAGAATAAAGCAAAATTAGGCCATTACAAATATTTTATAAAGTTTTTGTCCTTCCGGTGTTGGGCCACTGAAGGGGGGGGGGGACAAAGTAAATTTTTTAATCGAGCAAAAAACATGGGTTTTAGGCATTTTTATTTAAAGTTTAAGCATGAAAACCAAATCTGTTCTTGCTTTTAATATATACGTTATTATTTTCCATGCAAAAATGTACGAAAAGAAGACAAAAACGAGAGAATTTTTTTGGACGATTTTCGGAAACTCCGAATTCGAATTTCCATTTCTGTTTCGTACTAGAAGTGTTAAGTACACTCATTTTTCGAGTTTTTCAGGCTGTAGAGCACACGGACAATTGATTTTATACTCATAGCCTACAAATTTTTTTTAGCCCCCCGATTTTTCAAGCCAATTTCCAAAGGAGGGGGGGGGGGGGGTGACGAAAACTTAAAAAATATTTTGCAAAGACCTTATATTCCGCCGATAAGTAAGCAGGTTGACTTCACATCACCTTTCGATCGATTGACAGATAGATTAAAAATCAGTTTAGTAAAATATTTAAAATCATGCAACCGGACTAACGTTGTACTACGTCATCCGTGGGCGCATCTTATACACAACCCCTCTGATTTTTTTCTTGGGGGATGTAAAGTTTTCTTTAAGCACCTCTCCCCTCTGACTTGTGACAAAATTAATACCTCCTTGTCCACCGAAATTGAGTGACCCTGAGATCTAAAATATTCAACTGTACCAGATAGAAAATAGGAAGGTTCACCTATTTTCTATCTGGTACAGTTCTTCATCGAATATCATTTAAAATTAAAACCTAGTATCTAACCTTACCTTTAAACCTAGTAGAATTACCAAGTCTAATTTTTTCAAGCACCATTTACAGTATGATTTCGAATTTGACAACAAATGCGTGTCGCCTATGTTGCCAAAATCGAAACCGTGGCAAAATCTAGATAACTGAAAAAATTGCATATAAATGTATCAAAAATTGAATAATTACCACTAATTAACGAATTTTTCACGGTTGCAACGGTTTATATTCAAAATGTTCGACAAGGGCTGTCGCAAACCTTTAGATACTTCGCAGTAAGACGTAGTCCTACGTCAGTAAAAGTCTGACCTTTCGAAATATGTAGTCACTAAATAAAAACTCGAACCCCACTGTACTTGATAAACTACGTTTAATACAAGTTATATTACATATTTTTAATGAATGGTTTAAATTTTTGAAACTAATAGGCGACATAATTTTTTTATGACGTAGAAATCGTTTCAACCATATCTGAACAACAGGTAATAATAAATTCCCAATATACAAATGTCACACACAGATACATACATAACGCATATCAAGTCACTGAAACATTGTTCAATTGTTGGGCTGACGTAACAACTGTGACTGATTTCAAATTTTTCAACCGACTTTCATACCTTTCTAACAGAGTATAAGAAAGGTAAAAGCTGTTCAACCTTGTGTCCTATTAATAAATAACAGTAGTATGGTTGTACTATTAAAAAAAAAATTCTTTGTTATTATTTTGTTCATTTACATGGAAGAAACTATGACAATCCAAATTTAGGTCCATTTCAAAATCAAAAATAGGTCCAATTCAAGATCATGTTGGGTCCATTCAAGATCAAAAAAAGGCTTTGGCAAAAAACGATATATTTAATAAAAGTTTCATCAATTATACATTTTTAAAGTACTGATAATGTAGAAAAAAGGTGGTACTTTCCAACAAATAGTAACATCACCACATATTATTTATAAATGACGAGTAAATTGAGCAGGAGTGCGAGTGGTGGTGTTAAAAAGCGCTAAATAGGTCCATTCAAGATCAATTACCCTAGTCTGAATTCGTTAATTGAATCACGACTGCACTTCAACTATCGAATCATGATTCGCTAATTGGGCCGACCGAGAGTTGATAGAAATTTGTAAACTCGAAAATACGATAGAATTTTGACAATCAAGTGCTTTTTAGTTGGCGTATGACCCGACTAGCGAACACCTAACTAACGAACCGCCCAATTAACGAACCCTCAATTAGCGAATTATGTTCGAATTTTAAACAAATTCAAGCCATAAGTTTATTCCCGTATATATTCACGTATATCGCCTTCAAAATACCTCGGATATGCCAATTTTGCGCATCAAATACGATTTATTAGCATGTATATATGTACGTTATGCTGATTTTTAACCTTGTCTGTACAAAAAAATACTTCGCTGTCTGCCCGGATAGAAATGCATAACGAATATTAATGTAAAAACATTACGGTTACTATGAATTTTACTGTTTACAACACTTTATGCTGTAACTTCACTGTACCGTTCTTGGAAAATTTTTCATATAATGTATTCATATTATTTTAATCTTATATATAAAAAGGAGCATAAAAGTTCGACCGCGCATCACTTGAGAACAGAGCGTCCGATTTGCGCCATCTTTTTTTATTGTGTTTATTTTCCCCACCGCTATGTTTTTACGGCGAAAAAATCGGAAAATTTACTTGAAAGATTAGAAAACTCAGAAAATTGGTTTTCCTGTTTTCCATATAAAATCCACAGCGCATTGCAAACGCCATAACAGTGTTTGCTGCGATCATCGTTTGATTTTTAGCAGCGCCGTTACCGTGTTTGTCGTCTGGTAAATAAACACGTGGTTGCCTTCATTGAAATCGCTACATGTAACAATGCTATTAACAATTTTTATGCTCTTGCAATTTCTAAAAATAACTTATCATTAAGTTACAACTTATTGATAAACCTAAGAACAAGTTTAAAACGTCAATAAAAAAATCGCTCATTCAATTAATTCGTGTATTTATTTATCGAATTTATGAAACAAAGGTATATGCCTTTTTACATCGTATGCTTATCTAGAAGATCCAATACAGGTTTAAGATCCAATACAGGTTTAAGCACTAAATTGACTGAATTGCCAGTTCCCGATCATCAAATGAAGAATACATGTCACATATGTAGTAAAATCAGGCTTCATTTTCAGTTTTTTGCTCAGTAGATGCTCATTTGACTGCAGCGCCTCAACGGAACAGAATTCAAAAAAGTAGTGTAAAAGACAATTGTAGAGTTATTTATTATCTACATTATTTTTGAAGAAAGTATAGTTCTATCTTTTGTATTTACGGCGCTATGGGGCTGCTACGCCATTGGTAGCAAAAAGAGCGCTCATTTGGCTACCAACGGGGTAGCTATCGCAATGCGCCGTAAATACAAAAGATAAAACTATACTTTCTTCAACAATAATGTAGATAATAATTAACTCTACAATTGCTCTTTACACCACTTTTTCGAATTCTGTTTAGTTGAGGCGTTGCAGTCAAATGAGCATCTACTGAGCAAAAAACCGAGAATGAAGCCTGAGTAAAATAGAGTTTCCAGCAATTCAGCAACAAATCTATTGTGAAAGTACTGATGTAAATGAAAATTTTACTACAGTTCATAATTAATTGCCGTTTTATTTCGTATTCCACACCTTAAAAGTGTACAAGATTTCACAAAATTACGCTTCTGTGTTAAATTATTTTAGAGCGTGAAACACCAAAGGAACTAAAAGAGCAAAAATAGATTTAAAACAAATGTGTATGTACTTTTATTAGCATTTTTACATATTTGACGAGACGGTTAGAAATAAAATTAACAATTCAATTCATTTTGTGGAATAACGAAGTCATCTTGATCAGTAAATTATTACTAAAGCAGTTTGCAAATTACAGCTATCTAGATTCGACAATGCAATTATTTCGGCTAATTCTTACCCATCAATTTACAAATCTATTAAAAACAAGAATCATATGCCTATTGACATCGAATACATATCAGAATATTGAATTGAATTTTAAATTATCAAGGAATCCCAAATGAACCACTGATTGTGATGAAGGAAATATGCTTGAATGTCAAAACATTGTTGGTTAACTTAAGAACCAGCATACAGAATAACAAAATGATAATGGGACGAATTCCTAAAGCAAAAAAAAAGTTTGAGAGCATTAAATGGAACAATGATATATTTCAGCATCAATTAAAATATAGTTGGTGGTGTAACGATTATGTTCTCAGTAAGGTTTTAACTAAACATTGCCTATAATTAGAAAATCAACTGCAACAGACGCAATTTGGCGCTGTTTAAGCCAACGAATTCACTTTTACAAAAAATAAGTTAACAATCAGTAGGGTTTATAAGACAAGACTCGACGTAGCTTCTACCAACACAATACACAACCGTTGGGTATTGGGAACTGACAAACTAACTTTTACACCGACATGTTTCAAACGTGTAGATGATAATAATTTTTGAGATTTTGTCAAATTTTCGTTTCTTGCTAATGGCTTAATACGGTTGTTAGATATACACGTTCTCTGAAAATCCAGTGTTTATCGACTGCATCAAACGTTGGAATCCTCAAAAAATTACGAAATTCTGCCGTTAGTACACTCCTTTTTCTTAAAACCAGCAGCTCTCGCAGTTCGTTTGAATTTTATAATCTGAAATATTCAGTCTAATTTGTGGCAGTACGAAGTTTGCCGGGTCCTCTAGTTATTTATATATTTGTACTAGCTGACCCGACAAACTTCGTATTGCCACAAATTAACCTGTGTTGTACATAAATCATGAATCTCGGATGATCTTTGTCACTATCTCGAGTTTTGCAAGCCCCCCAGTGGGCGGCGCTTCCGACGGCGGGTCACCGGCAACACTCGCGACCGGCTCGTCCTGAATGATCTAGTGTTACTATAGATAGTTTTTGTGGTCTTGTTATTGGTTAATGTTTTATGGAAGAGTCTCGAATTTCTCGAGTTGGATTAGTTTTTGAGTTTCGCAAAAATTTCTGTTTTATTTGTATGAGAGTCCATATCCCCCTACCACAGGGGTGAGAGATCTCTAACTATCATAAAATAAATTCAAGACTCAAAAATCTCCTACATGCTAAATTTGGTTCCATTTGCTTGATTAGTACTCAAATTATAAGGAAATTTGTATTTTATTTGTATGGGAGCCCACCCTCTTAAAAGGGAAAGGGGTCGTAATACACCACAGAAAAAAAATTCTGCCATCTAAAACTCTCACATGCCAAATTTGGTTCCATTTGCTTGATTAGTTCTAAAGTTATGAGCAAATTTGTATTTCGTTTGAATGGGAGCCCCCCCCCCCTCCTAAAAAGGTAAGAAGTCCTAATTTATAATGGGAAAAATAGTTGCCTCCAAAAACACCCACATGCCAAATATGGTTCCATTTGCTTGATTAGTTCTCGAATTATGAGGAAATTTGTATTTCATTTGTGTAGAAGCCCCCCCTCTTGAAGTGTGGAAGGATCCTAATTCACCGTAGAAAATATTTTTGCCTCCAAAAACCTCCACATGCCGAATTTGGTTCTATTTGCTTGATTAGTTCTCGAGTTATGAGGAAATTTGTATTTCATTTGTATTGGAGCCCCCCCCCCTCCTAATGTGGGAAGAGGTCCTAATTCATCACAGAAAAAATTCTTGCCTCCAAAAACACCTACACGCCAAATTTGGTTCCAGTTGCTGGATTGGTTCTCGAGTTATGAGGAAATTTGTATTTCGTTTGTATAGGACCCCCCTCCTAAAGTGGGGAGGGGTCCCAATTCATAATTGAAAAAAAATTATCTCCAAAAACACACATATGCCAAATTTGGTTCAATTCGCTTGATTAGTTCTCGAGTTATGAGGAAATTTGTATTTCATTTGTACAGGAGCCCCTCCTCTTAAAGTGGGGAGGGGTCCTGATTCACCATAGAAAATTTTCTTGCTCTCGAAAACCTTCACATGCCAAATTTGGTTCCATTTGCTTGATGAGTTCTCGAGTTATGAGGAAATTTGTATGGAAGCCCCCCCTCTTAAAGGGGAGAGGAGTTACAATTCCCCTTATAAAGAGGGAGGGGTCTCAATTTACCATAGAATAAATTCTTGTCACCGAAAACACCCACATGCCAAATTTGGTTCTATTTGCTTGATTAGTTCTGGAGTTATGAGGAAATTTGTATTTCATTTGTATAGGGCTCCCCCTCCTAAAGTGGGGAGAGGTTCTTATTCATCATAGAAAAAATTCTTGCCTCCAAAAACACCTACATGCCAAATTTGGTTCCATTTGCTGGATTAGCTCTCGAGTTATAAGGAAATTTGTATTTCGTTTGTATAGGAGCCCCCCCCACACTTAAAGTGGGGAGGGGTCCCAATTCATCATAGAAAAAAAATTTGTCTCCAAAAACACACACATGCCAAATTTGGTTCCATTTGCTTGATTAGTTCTCGAGTTATGAGGAAATTGGTATTTCATTTGTACAGGAGCCCCCCCTCTTAAAGTGAGGAGGGGTCCTAATTCAACATAGAAAATTTTCTTGCCCTCGCAAACTTTCACATGCCAAATTTGGTTCCATTTGCTTGATTAGTTCTCGAGTTATGAGGAAATTTGTATGGAAACCCCCCCTCTTAAAAGGGAGAGGAGTTATAATTCCCCTTATAAAGAGGGGAGGGGTCTTAAATTACCCTAGAATAAATTCTTGTCACCGAAAACACCCACATGCCAAATTTGGTTCTATTTGCTTGATTAGTTCTCGAGTTATGCAGAAATTTGTGTTTCATTTGTATGGGAGCCCCCCCTCTTAGTGGGGGGAGGGGTCTCTAACCATCACTAAAACCTTTCCTGGCCCCAAAAACCTCTACATGCAAATTTTCACGCCGATTGGTTCAGTAGTTTTTGATTCTATAAGGAACACAGGACAGACAGACAGACAGACAGACAGACAGAAATCCTTCTTTATAGGTATAGATATATCACTATTGACATAAGACATTCGTCTTTTTAATTGACTTTATCAATGCATTTTAATTGTCATTTTTACTTATATTATTCTTCTTATCTACACTTTATTTATTAAAATACGTTAAGCAGCCTTTTTTAAACATTGCTTCCAAAGTAGAGCGTTCCAATTCAGTGGGTAAATTATTCCAGAGAACCACACTTCTCACATAAAAGGATTTTCCATAGGAGGTGGTTCTATGTAAGGGAACCACAAGATTATTTGTTCTACTACCGCGGAATGGAACAAATTTTTCAAACAAGTAGTTTGGTGACTGATGCCTTACTATTTTGTATAGGAACATACACGCTCGCATATCAAAAAAGTTTTGAAATGGACAACCAATCAATTTTTTTGTGCTGTACTGGGGTAAAACGGTCTATACCATAGATAAACCGTGTGCAGCTATTCAGAGCAACTTCAAGCTTCATATGTAGTGTTCTAGTCATACCGATACACACTACATCACTAAATAAAAAGTGCGGATAAACAAGTGATTTGAATAACTGCAGTTTGGTACACGAACTGGTAATTCCGATGCAGTAGCTCTAACTATCCTGAGACAGGCATATATTTTTGTATAAAGACCTCTTCACTGATTACACTCTCATTCCAACTGGTTTCATTACCTAGAATCACAGTATAAGAGGAACTTAAAATTTTGTTTTGGATTTCGTTAATTTTGGCAGCGTTTCTCATGCGGTTAAAATTTTGACAATATATTAACATTTCATTACTGGTATTTAAATTGGGAGAAGAACAAGATGTGTTTAGATTTGGGCCTACTATTGTTGATTCAGATAAACTATTTAGATTTGTTGACTGCTCGATGCCGCTAGATGATGCAAAACCTTCCTCTAGGGAGTGCGTCGAGTGCTCCGAAAACACGTGTGTCAACATGAACACGCGTCACATGATCCACCTGGAGGATGCCCTGGAGCCATCAGGTCGGAAGTGTGGGCCGGAAGAGATCGTTTTAGGTCACCATTTACCGGATACGGGTTTAAAATTTCACCTCTTTGAAACTGTATTGATGGATGATAATTAGCTGGTGGCCTAGAAAACTGATCTTTCGCTGCTGCAAGAAGTACTCTATCATGTGGAAGCCAGGTATTTTGATTCTGAGTCCTAATATAGTTGAAGTTACGGTTGCTGTTGTTGTTACGATTATTACGATTTGTGTTACGGTTATTATTGGAGTAATGAATGTTGGATCTGAAGTTCACGTTGTTATTATTACTATTTCCGCGGTGATTGTTGATGTTATTGTTGATATTTCTGCGGTTGTTCTTATAGTTGTTTTGCCTACGGTTGTTATTTACGTTATTATAGTTGTTGTGAGCGACGTTACGATTCCTGTTGTAATTATAATTATTGCTTCGTTGGCTGATGTAACGAGAATCTAAGTGCCTTCGATTTCGCCTCCTTCTACTTCTAGCTTGCTCAGCTCTTCTTTCCTGCTCTAGACGACGTAATTCCTTTTGATCGTACTCAAGCCACGAGGCTTTCCATACCTTCTTGTTGCCCAAAACACGTCATCCAGAATTGTCAGCCATATTTTCATTTTCATCGCCCGCATTTAATTCGGCATACAAACTTGGGTCCTCAGCCGGCGGCGTAGGCAAATGTACATTTCTTTTATGAACCACTGCAAAATTTGTAGATAGTATCTTCAACTCATCGAGAATTTCCAGCCCTATTGTTGGAGGTTGGGCTAGTGCTGCATGGTTGAGTTAGCCGCCATATCAATCGTCATAGTAGAAAGTCTTTTAATTTTGTCATTGAGCTCCGACATTCCTGACGACATCGATTGCATCGAAGATACATCTTTATTCGATGTCTGCATAGCCAAATCGAGCAATGACGTCAGGTGGTTTTTTATTCCACTAACTAGGCCAGTAGTAACAGCACTCCTATACGCCGTCAGCTCTTTTTTCACGTCACCGAGAAGCGCTTCAATGCGATCCATCGCTTCGTGAATTATGTGCTCATTATTTTGCTGACTCGTGCGATGAACGACCTCAGTGTTTTTGTTTATATTTTCGCACAGCTGGGATTGTTGATTTACCAGCGCTTTGATGTCAAAATTTAAGGTGATTAACGCTTGGCAAGTGTTGCAGCAAGGCAGAATATATGACAGCGGATCTATAAATTTTTTTCTCTTCTTCGTAACGAGCCGCGCTGAACCAAAACACCTACGCATGCTGCATGAAAGCCACGATTGCAGCTAATGCAAACCCACAAAACTTCTTCAGTGGTTGAATCTGATTGGCAAATTTCACAGATCATTGTCACTTCACTTCACTTGGCTTCACAATCAAATTAATTAGGTTCAAATTTATTACGCAGGTATGTGTTATCCAAACTTAAACCTTCAGCACGGCGAACGTTCGCGACGGTTATTAAATCAAACAAACTAAAACACGACAAACCGGGAGTGAATTTAAAGTGCAACCGTACTGCTTGGCGACTCGAAGTTGAATGATTGTAATATTTTATTTTCATCTTATATTTCTCTATTTTCTTTTATATTTTTATTTTTTTATGGATTTTCCAAAGTGTTTCACAACCGAGGACACTTTTTTTGGTTAAATGATACACTGTCTCCCAATTTCGCTATAACTTTTTTGTTTCAAGCGAAAAAGATATGCTGTCTTCAGCAAAAAGATACGTAAGTCTTCAATCTTTCAAATGCTTTCAAAAGATTCGAAATTAAATCATCCCTTTTGATCGGATGACCAAAAAACCGGGGAAATTCCCCTATATATTTATAACCAATGCTTTTTGCTTTGGCTTTAATCCTATTCGAAATGAAGTTTACTTGATATATGAGCCGCTCCGAATTATAGTGGTCTATTGACCATTTAGTTAATTTTACAGGAGACGCAATTGTCTAAAAAACTCTATAATAAATTCTATACAATTATTTTCTCCAAATCTATATCCATGGGATATGTAAATGGCTGTATCTTACGCTGCTGACCGTCTAGCAAGTTACGGTCTGCGGGAAGGTTATTCAAATGACTACCAGCTTTAGAGTGGTATGAAAAATAGCGCTGAATTGTCTCACTACGTGGCGCTAGTGTATACGTAATATTCTAATATTCTTATACAGGCTGTATCTTGCGCTGCTGACTATCTGGAAAGTTGCGGTCTTCGGGAAGGTTATTCCAATGACTATCAACTTTAAGATAATAATATCAAAATAGTACAGAATTGTCTCACTGCGACAATGCTATGAGAAATAGTTAACTTCAACACTCAATTTTTTTTCTCTAGCTACGTTAACTGCCTGTAAAAAATCCATCCACCATCTATTAATGGTACTTCTAACAAGGCCAGAAAAATCCTACCAACTCACTTAATCTATTGGTCTCAGTCACGTGAACACATTTCCAGTTATTTTCTAAATATTTTGCACGATTCATGAAAAATTGTATAATCAAAGAAAATTCGGTACCAACTTTTCAAAAGGGCCAATCTGCAAAATGTAAACAAACCGAGTGAGGGTTACTTTTTGCTGGACTAGCTAGGAAAAGAAACCCTCACTCGGATTGTTTACACTTTGCAGATGGGCCCTTTTGAAAAGTTGGTGCCGAATTGTTGCATTTTTTCACTAATTCTTTTAAATCGAAACTTGCAACAACTTAATTCTGTTTCTGTTTCTGTTTGCAGCACGAGGTGGGGCAGTTAGAGCCAAGTCTGCCCAGGGCTGAGATAAGGTGGTTGTGATAATGATAAAAGAATCCTTGCGGATAACGCTAGCGCCATAATGCGTTGGTGATTATGGATTAATGAGGAGGAAGAAGAGTGACAGAACTTGGCTCGTTATAATTGTGTACTTGGTGAATATAGAATAAGATGGCTTGTACTTATCTTGTTTTCTCCTTCCTTTGTTTGTTTCCTCGTCTTGTTCGTAGTCGATCTTAATTAAGCCTAAAGCAGGCTCCACCGGCCGTCCTCTCCATCTTTGTCTCCAGTGCAGTTATCTGTGGCTGATCTCTTGCCTCCCCTCACGACAACATTGTTGCCGTGAGAAGAAGCGATAGAGATCAGGCAACTCATGTACGTGTGTGTATATTTTCAGTGCTGTGCTGTCCATAATCGCATAACAGCCACAAATTCTATGGCAATCTCATAGAAAATGTCTCGATTACGCAAATAAAGACATCACATCATTTTTGAACACTCGTTCGTTCTAACTAGCGATAAATTTTAATTTTCATGAGTAAGTCCAAAGCTCATGAATGGTGGGTAGGATTTGGTTTCAGTTTTCTAGAGAAATTTCTGTGCATACCAGCAATTCCTTTCCAAGTCCAGTCGTTGAACAGTGTAGACGTATTTAAATTTGCTCGCGTTACTTTTCGCGCTCGACACGTATTAATTTTGTTCGTTTTGTTTGTGCTAGATTTACAGTTTAGTTTTGTGAACATGAATTGTGAGATTTGTTTGGCGGATTCTGCCGTAGATTCAGTAATGTTGACATGTGTCGGATGCACACGATCATTTCATGCCGCCTGTGCCGGAGTTACAGTTCAGCGAGGATTCCTACGCAAACGAGACAGAAAGATCGACCCACTGGCATATATACTGCCGTGCTGCAGTTCTTGCCAAACACTAATAAATGTCGCTATAGATCTGAAATCGCTAACTGCGGAACAAGCCCAGTTAGTTGAAGTAGTTAATAATCACTCCGAAGTGATTCATCGAACAACACAGCAAAATAATGTATGCGCCATACATGAAACGATCGAGCGCATTGAAACACAAATCGCTGACGTTAAAAAAGAGCTGGCGGCCGGCAGAAACACAGCTGGTAATGCTACGTCGATTGAAAACCACGTGACATCTATGATGGAAATAGCGATGCACACATTCAACGATAACATAGCTGCTACGTTACAAACAATGACGTCATCAATTTCAGCTGACTTGAAACTGATCAGCGAAGAAATTAAATCGATTTCAACTACGTCTAATGTAATAAATGATGGTGCCGTCTCTGCTGACATGTTATATAATTGGCCAGCAGCAGAGATTATGGGTGCGATACACAATTTATCGGAAAAAGTTACTCAATTAGAATCCCCCCAACATGCACCCGCTCTTAGCATAGCTGAGAAATTGAATAATGATAATGGCAATGATCATTCGGGATGGCGATTCATTGGTTCTACAAAGCGTTGGTCTGCTGACTGGAGGAAATACGATGAAAAAATAAAACGACGCGAAATGCAGGAACTTAAGGAATTCAAGGCGTGGCGAAATCGGAAGAAGCGCTCTCAACGTCAACTACGTGCTACTATGAACAACAACTACATCAACAACAACAACAACAACAACAGGAGTCACAATCATAACAGAGGATCAAATAACTATAACAGTAATAGTAACCGGACTAATATCAACAACCGTAGAAATATTAACAACAACAACAACAACCGCAGAAATATTAACAACAACAACAACAACAACAACAACAACAACAACAACAACAACAACAACAGCAACAACAATTACAACAGAAATAACAACAACAATTACAACAGAAATTACAACAACAACAATTACAACAGAAATAACAACAACAGCAACAGGAATAACAATAACAGCAATAGGAATAACAACTACAACAACAACTACAGGAATAACAACAATATCAACAGGAATAATTACAACAACAACAGGAATAACAGCTATATTTCTTTCGATCATCCACAACACAATAACATCAGCAATCATCGAAATCATCTTCCCCCGGATAGAGTACTACTTGCGGCTGCTAGACATCACTTTTCTGGACCACCTTTGAGACCTGCTATACAATTTCAGCGGGGAGAAACGCTCAACCCTTACACAACAAATGATGAACCGCAACGACCGATGGCATCTAATTCTTCTGCTACACATTGTATGGCTTGCCTGCAGCAACACTCGTGTTTTTGATGAAATAAGTCATAGTTCGGTAAATATGTTTGATAACCACGCTACTATTAATACTCATTCCAAACATTGCTTGGAAAATATACCAAATAATTTTATCATTGAAACCCCATCAACTTCTTCGCTTAATTATTCTACGGTAACTGAAGTTTCGGTATACTGCCAAAATCTAAACCGCATGCGAAGTGCTCACAAAATTAATGAAATTCAAAAGAATATTTTATGTTGCTCCTTTTCTATAATTCTTGTAACCGAAACTAGTTGGGATGATAGTGTACATAGCGAGGAAGTTTTTGGTAATAGATATATAGTCTATAGAAATGATCGTAATTATCAATTGTCTGAAATGAAATCAGGTGGCGGTGTATTAATTGCTATTCTATCAGAGCTAGACTCAGACATCATAATCACTCCATCATTTACCGAATTTGAACATGTATGGGCGAAAGCACGAATAGCTGGTGAGACACATATCTTTGCGTCCGTCTATTATCCTCCAAACAATGCACGTAAAGAAAACTATGAAAAGTTTTTTGAAGTCGCGGAAAATGTCTTATCTGAGCTCTCTCCTGAAATAAAGCTTCACATATACGGAGATTTCAACCAACGCAATCTTGACTTCATTACAGACATTGACAACGAGAGCATTCTTCTCCCAGTCGTTGGTGAAAACGAAACCTTGCAATTAATATTTGACAAATCTGCCAACTTGGGTCTTTATCAGATTAATCACGTAAAGAAGAGGCAAGATTGCTACATAGACTTATTGTTTACTAACATAGGCGAAGACTTCTGCGTAACTGAATCGCAAACTCCATTATGGAAAAACGAGGTATTTCATACCGCCATCGAATATTCGTTATTTATACATGAAAATCTGCGACCCTACGAGTGCGAATATGAAAAAGTATCGGACTTTCAGTCCGCAAATTATGGGAACATAAAACAAAGGCTTCACAATATTAATTGGCAACATGTATTTCGAAATGAAAACAATGTAGAAATGGCTGTCGAAGCCTTCTATAAGCTCATATTTGAAATATTAAAAGACGAGGTGCCTATGAAACAACGAAGACGTCAGGCTCATTCAAAGCATCCTATATGGTACAACAGTCAAATAAAAAATATAAAAAATCGCAAGCAAAAGGCACATAAAGCATACAAAAACCATAACAATGACAATAACTTAGCAAATTATCTTGATCTCTGTGATCAACTAAACCAAGCAATAAATGTTGCCTTTGAAGAGTATATACAAAAAACCGAGCGTGAGATAAAATCAAAACCAAAAAACTTTTTCAACTATGTAAAATCAAAATTAAAATCAGAAAACTTTCCATCTAGAATGCATTTGGACGAAAAAACCACAGATAACATAGAAGAAATTTGCGACCTTTTTGCCACTTTCTTCCGAGATATCTATGGTACATTCACAGAAGAGGATCGCGATTACGGCTACTTTACACATTTTCCAGAATCCTCAAATGACGTAAACGTTAAACAAATTAGTGTATTAGAAATATTAGACGCCTTAGAAACATTAGATTCCTCCAAAGGCCCCGGACCAGACGGTTTACCTCCAGCATTCATAAGGAAACTAGCAACAGAGCTAGCTACTCCACTATTCTGGCTTTTTAATTTGTCCCTTCAATCTGGAATTTTCCCAAGCATCTGGAAAAGATCTTTCTTAGTGCCTGTGTTCAAAGCTGGTAAGAAATCTGATATCCGTAATTATAGGGGTATTGCAATTATCTCTTGTATTCCAAAACTTTTTGAAGCAATCTATACCTATAAAGAAGGATTTCTGTCTGTCTGTCCTGTGTTCCTTATAGAATCAAAAACTACTGAACCAATCGGCGTGAAAATTTGCATGTAGAGGTTTTTGGGGCCAGGAAAGGTTTTAGTGATGGTTAGAGACCCCTCCCCCCACTAAGAGGGGGGGCTCCCATACAAATGAAACACAAATTTCTGCATAACTCGAGAACTAATCAAGCAAATAGAACCAAATTTGGCATGTGGGTGTTTTCGGTGACAAGAATTTATTCTAGGGTAATTTGAGACCCCTCCCCTCTTTATAAGGGGAATTATAACTCCTCTCCCCTTTAAGAGGGGGGGTTTCCATACAAATTTCCTCATAACTCGAGAACTAATCAAGCAAATGGAACCAAATTTGGCATGTGAAAGTTTTCGAGGGCAAGAAAATTTTCTATGTTGAATTAGGACCCCTCCTCACTTTAAGAGGGGGGGCTCCTGTACAAATGAAATACCAATTTCCTCATAACTCGAGAACTAATCAAGCAAATGGAACCAAATTTGGCATGTGTGTGTTTTTGGAGACAAAATTTTTTTCTATGATGAATTGGGACCCCTCCCCACTTTAAGTGGGGGGGGGGCTCCTATACAAACGAAATATAAATTTCCTTATAACTCGAGAGCTAATCCAGCAAATGGAACCAAATTTGGCATGTAGGTGTTTTTGGAGGCAAGAATTTTTTCTATGATGAATAAAAACCTCTCCCCACTTTAGGAGGGGGGGCTCCTATACAAATGAAATACAACTTTCCTCATAACTCGAGAACTAATCAAGCAAATAGAACCAAATTTGGCATGTGGGTGTTTTCGGTGACAAGAATTTATTCTATGGTAAATTGAGACCCCTCCCTCTTTATAAGGGGAATTATAACTCCTCTCCCCTTTAAGAGGGGGGGATTCCATACAAATTTCCTCATAACTCGAGAACTAATCAAGCAAATGGAACCAAATTTGGCATGTGAAGGTTTTCGAGGGCAGGAAAATTTTCTACGGTGAATTAGGACCCCTCCCCACTCTAAGAGGGGGGGCTCCTGTACAAATGAAATACAAGTTTCCTCCTAACTCGAGAACTAATCAAGCAAATAGAACAACATTTGGCATGTGGGTGTTTTTTTTGGTGACAAGAATTTATTCTATGGTAAATTGAGACCCCTCCCCTCTTTATAAGAGGAATTATTACTCCTCTCCCCTTTAAGAGGGGGGGCTTCCATACAAATTTCCTCATAACTCGAGAACTAATCAAGCAAATGCAACCAAATTTGGCATGTGAAGGCTTTCGAGAGCAAGAAAATTTTCTATTGTGAATTAGGACCCCTCCCCACTTTAAGAGGAGGGGCTCCTGTACAAATGAAATACAAATTTCCTCATAACTCGAGAACTAATCAAGCGAATTGAACCAAATTTGGCATATGTGTGTTTTTGGAGACAATTTTTTTTTCAATGATGAATTGGGACCCCTCCCCACTTTAGGAGGGGGGGTCCTATACAAACGAAATACAAATTTCCTCATAACTCGAGAACTAATCCAGCAAATGGAACCAAATTTGGCGTGTAGGTGTTTTTGAAGGCAAGAATTTTTTCTGTGATGAATTAGGACCTCTTCCCACATTAGGAGGGGGGGCTCCAATACAAATGAAATACAAATTTCCCCATAACTCGAGAACTAATCAAGCAAATAGAACCAAATTCGGCATGTGGAGGTTTTTGGAGGCAAAAATATTTTCTACGGTGAATTAGGATCCTTCCACACTTCAAGAGGGGGGGCTTCTACACAAATGAAATACAAATTTCCTCATAATTCGAGAACTAATCAAGCAAATGGAACCATATTTGGCATGTGGGTGTTTTTGGAGGCAACCATTTTTCCCATTATGAATTAGGACTTCTTACCTTTTTAGGAGAGGGGGGGGGCTCCCATTCAAACGAAATACAAATTTGCTCATAACTTTAGAACTAATCAAGCAAATGGAACCAAATTTGGCATGTGAGAGTTTTAGATTTTTTTTCTGTGGTGTATTACAACCCCTTTCCCTTTTAAGAGGGTGGGCTCCCATACAAATGAAATACAAATTTCCTTATAATTTGAGTACTAATCAAGCAAATGGAACCAAATTTAGCATGTAGGAGATTTTTGAGTCTTGAATTTATTTTATGATAGTTAGAGACCTCTCACCCCTGTGGTAGGGGGATATGGACTCTCATACAAATAAAACAGAAATTTTTGCGAAACTCAAAAACTAATCTAACTCGAGAAATTCGAGACTCTTCCATAAAACATTAATCAATAACAAGACCACAAAAACTATCTATAGTAACACTAGATCATTCAGGACGAGCCGGTCGCGAGTGTTGCCGGTGACCCGCCGTCGGAAGCGCCGCCCACTGGGGGGCTTGCAAAACTCGAGATAGTGACAAAGATCATCCGAGATTTATGATTTATGTACAACACAGGTTAATTTGTGGCAATACGAAGTTTGTCGGGTCAGCTAGTTGTCAATAAGAAGGTATTCTCGCAAATAAAAAATAGAATTACTCATACACAACATGGTTTCTACAAAGGACGCTCAACCACAACAAATTTACTCGAGTTTGTTAACTTTTCGCTTAACGCAATGGATAATGGAAACTACGTTGAAGCCTTATATACCGACTTTAGTAAAGCCTTTGATCGCATTGATATACCAATGCTTCTCTTCAAATTGCAAAAAATAGGTATACATGAAGAACTTTTAATATGGATCGAATCATATCTCACATACCGCCAGCAAATTGTTAAATTTAAAGGAAAAACATCTAATCCCATTCAAGTTGTTGGGATAGATGCTTTTCGGAGTTCTTGCAGCAAAACACTCCAGATAGTGTGGAATGTAATCAGCTCAAAGCTACAAATTTAGGTTTTATTCTATCACTGTATAATGAACAATAGGATTTTAACTTACAATTTAGTCTCCTTTTTAGCTTTAAATCTTTGCCACAGAGTATATTATTCTATAAGTTTAGCCTGTAACAGTATTGTGTAAGTAGTAAATTTTAACATTTTTAAGCTTTTTTATAACTTTACCTCGTAAGTATATTTATTTTAGAATAGCAAATAAATTCGATAGCATATAACTTTAGTTTAGGATTAATTTAGTTTTGGATTTGCATATCATTCACTTTGACACTTCAAACATCATCATCATCATCATCATTAAGTATCCCATTTGTCAGTGTCAGTAGATCCGTTGGGCAATGATAGTGGCTCACGTTGAGTCGCGCTAGGGTTGTTCAGTACAAGGGGCTGTTGCGGCGAACATCCTCCCCCCCGTGTCGCCTCAATTTTTGATCCAGCGTCACCAGGTCCTACGTCCAGCACAGCCAACTTCACAACAGGCCTTTTTAAAACACCTACTGAGGTCTGTACATCTGCTCGACGTGCTACTCCATCTTTTCCTAGAATTGTACGAATCACTCGTCCACGTATCCACCGGTTTCTAATATTTTCGTCTACTATGTAAACAAGATCTCCTTCCTCGATCGGCTTCACGTCCTTAAACCACTTCGTACGCCTAATAATTGTTGGTAGATACTCTTCTAGCCAGCGACGCCAGAAATTATCCAGTGTATGCCTTATCATGTTCCAGCTATTCCTCAGTGCCATTCCAGTATTTGTTGGAAGTTTCTCTGGTTCTAGCACACCGCTCGAATTGAGCTGTAGAAAATGTTTCGGTGTTAAAGACTCCTTCTCGGCCGTTTCCAGTGGGATGAACGTTAACGGTCTGGAGTTAACCATGCTCTCGGCTTCTGTCAGTACTGTGAGGAAAGATTCGTCGTCCAGCTTTCGCTCTACTGGGACGCATCCCAGCGCTGATTTGACAGCCCGAACCATCCTCTCCCAGCAGCCTCCCATGTGGGGAGCAGCAGGAGGATTAAACCACCACTGTGTTTGAGCATTCGTGAAAGTACTTCCTAAATCAGCATGAATTCTTTTAATTTCATCTTGTAGTTCATGGCTGGCCCCTACAAAATTTGTACCGTTGTCGGAGTAAATTTCTTGCGGAGCTCCCCGCCGTGCTATGAACCTTCTGATCGCTTTCTTGCATGCATCGGTGGTTAAACTGGCAACTACTTCAAGATGGATGGCTCTTATTGTAAGGCAAGTAAAAAGGCAAACCCATCGTTTCGCTACGCTTCGTCCGGTTTTCACTAGATACGGTCCAAAAAGGTCTATGCCTACGTAAGTGAATGGGCGTACGTATGGTTGTAATCGTACCGCGGGAAGCGGCCCCATTTTTGGTGCAACCGGCGTTGTTTTGTATACGCGACACCACATACAGCGCTTTCTGGTCAAACGAACTTCGACTCTCAATCGCGGAACGTGGAATTTCTGACGCACTTCGTTGACTATGGTTTCATCATTAGCATGACCGTACTTTCGATGGTAGGAATCCAACAATAGTCCCGTAATTCGATGATTTCTAGGCAATATAATCGGGAACTTCATGTCGTACGAAAGTTCCAGCGCATTTATTGCCCTACCACCCACTCGTAATACTCCATACTCGTCAGCAAACGGTGTCTGCTTGAAAATACTGCTGGTTGTCTTTACCTGTTTCTGACGTGAAACTTCCGAGTCTACATTTTGTCTCAGGATTGCAACTTCATCCGGGAACGATTCGGATTGCGCCATCATCCACAATGTTCTCTCTGCTTTCTGGATTTCTATTTTCGTCAGTCCAACTGTCTTCGAAAATACATTCTTCTTTGAAACCCGCACGGTATCTGCCCAATGGTGAACGTATGCAACTGAACGCAATAATCGTTCGAATCGAGAAAACCTATTAACGTCTATCACTGCCTGCCTCGCCAGATGATTGCATACATATGCTTCCCGCAATTCTTTATCACTTTCGTCTGTACCTTCTGCTGGAACCATCAAGTAGCTAGTGTCGCTGTTGTACAGGAATTCGGGTCCCTGGAACCAACGGCTGTCTATGTTACACGAAGGGCCTTTACCCCACTTCGTGGCTTCGTCAGCTACGTTTACTTTTGTTGAGATCCACTGCCATTCATCGATGCTCGAGAGATTTAATATTTCATTGACTCTGAATGCGACGAATTGGCGATACCGACGGGTGTCGGATTTAATCCACGAGCAAACGGTCGATGAGTCACTCCAGAAACATGTTTTCCGAATCTTTATCGAATGGTTATCTTGGATAGTTTTCCGCAAACGAGCTCCTAGTAACGCTGCCATTAGCTCCAATCGTGGTATCGAAAGCCCTCGAAGTGGTGCCACTTTCGTTTTCGATGAAACAAGCGCAACTCTGATCCGTCCTTGGTCTACGATGCGGAAATACGCTACCGCTGCAAAAGCTTGAGCGCTAGCGTCAACAAACACGTGCAATTCCAGGTTATTGAAGCTTACAGGATCATATCCCGGAAAGTAGCATCTAGGAATACGCAATTCGACCATTTTCTTGAGAACCACCAACCACTCCATCCAACGGGAGGCAATCTCTACTGGAACGCTGCTATCCCAATCAGTGTGTGTGCGCCAAACTTCTTGAATGAGAATTTTCCCGTGGACGACGAAAGACGCTACTAGTCCCAGAGGATCATAAATGCTCATAACCAGTCGCAGCATTTCTCTTTTCGTAGGGATCGTGGTTCCGTCTAACAGAGTATGAACCTTTTCGCAGAATTGCAAAGTGAATGCGAAAACGTCCTCTCCTTGATCCCACGCCATTCCCAACACTCGCTCGAATCCAATCGCCTTTTCCGGAAACATGGCTTTCGGCAGTTGCTGGTTCACTTCTCCCAATTTTTCTAGTACGCTCTTGTCGCTCGACATCCAATTGCGGATATGGAATCCTGCCCGTCTGTGCACCTCAATCACCTCCTTCGCCACTTCTACTGCTTCTTCTGCCGTGTCAAAGCTATCTACGTAATCGTCCACGTAATGCCTTTGCTTCACTGCAGCCGCACCTCGTGGAAGCTCCGCCTCATGCTCTGTCGCGTTCAGGTCCTTAATAAACTGGGAATGTGCTGGTGAGCAAGCTGCTCCGAATATTGCAACATCCGATACCATAGTACTCATCGGCAGCTCAGGGGAATCTCTGTATGGAAAGAGCAAAGCACTGCGGTCGGGTTCGCGGATAGAGATTTGTGAAAACATTTCCTTAATGTCAGCTGACACCGTAATTTGGCGCTCTCGGTAGGGAAACATTACGGACAATAATGGCGTTAGGAGGTCCGGCCCTGTAAGTAGCATGGAGTTTAAGGATATGCCATCTACTTTAGCTGCCGCATCCCAGATAACTCTAACTTTCCCCGGTTTTTGACGTAGGACTACGTCTTACGGCAAGTTTTGAGATAGGGTGTCATTCCAAAAAATCGAAAAATGCGAGCGTCACGAAAAATGAAAGGTTTTGAGCGCTAATAGCTCAGCCGTTTTCCTATCGATTTTCAATATTCTTACACCAATCGATCAGAAAATCTTCTAAGAATTGACCCAAATGAAGAAAAGTACGGATTCTTGATGTTGAACTGTTGAAAAATTGAAAATAATGAACCTATGTTTTACCAGAATTCTCGCTTCGTGATTGGTTGGAAGATTCTTTACGATGATCTAGACCTATACCAATTTGATATCTGTGCTTGGGAAGTAAGCCAAAACAAGTGACAAAGTTTCCTCATTTCAACAAGATTTCTTAACACTGCGGTTAAACCTAGACCATTTTGATGTCCTTGCTTGGGAAGTATGCCAGAAAGAGTGACAAAGCCCACTCGCGCCAACAAATTTCTTACGAAAGCGATTAAACCTAGTCCAATTTGATGTCTGTGTTAGGGAAGTGTGCCAGAAAAAATGACACAAGTTCATTGCCCCAACAGATCGCAAATTCTTTACTGCGAGACGATTAAACCCGGACGAATTTGATATCTGTGTTGGAAAAATGTACTACAGCTGTTGTAGTGTTCGGTTATAATACGACTCTGTATGAATACGCATGCTTGCCGTTCCATTAGAAGTATAGTGAAAAGATGTGCTGTTGATAAAATAGGATTGAATTGGTAAAATCCTTCAACGTGGGGAACCATGGGTAATAAAAACAATCTTTAATTTCAGTAAGGTAGCAGGAAAGCAATAGCTTGTGTTCCTGATTTTGTTAAATTGTTTTCAATTGTTCAGATTGTACTTTTGAGAATTGAACGTATGCAATGTTACTACTTTGATAAATGTTACATACAACGCATGTAGCATGTATATATGTTGCATATGGCATGTATACATGAAGAATCGAATGATTACAAGCATGAATACATGCTACTATCACTGCAAAGACACTTACGTAGTCCTGCGTCACCTATATATGCGGTCGTGTCTTGTACACAACCCCTCTGATTTTTTCTCATTAACAACGACTCCAATCGGTAAGTACCACGTGCGACGCAAATCGAATCCCTCAATTTCTTCTGCCGTTGCTTCGTGTATATAACCCTGAGCCCTAAAATTCGCTATTTGCCGACGAACGCTTTCATAAAGCTTTTGGTTTCTTGCTAAACGCTTCTCCAGGCATTTGAAACGTCGTTCCGCCATCGGTCGGCTATCTGGAAATTCAATGTAGTCATACTTCCAAAGAAGGCCTGTCTCGAAACTCTCTTCATTTACTCGTCGCGTAGTAGCTTCCAGAATGTTATATGCACGTTGTTCTCCTGTACTTTTCACTGTTGGTGCGACAGCTACACCCAAACTTTCGACATCGAAAAAGCGCTGAACGTATTCGTGAAGATCAGCGTTAGTTGGCTCCGCCTGTACGTGAACATGTACCGGACTTACACGTGGTTTCCGAAGACTCCCACACACTGCCCATCCGATTCTGGTCTTTGTCGCAATCGGCTCATTTAATTTGCCTTCCCGCAACTTCAATGTAGCTAGCAAATGACAATTATTTTGACCGATCAGAATACCTGGTATAGCGGATTTAAAACTTTTCACCGGTAACTGGCTGAGATGAGCAAATCGAGCTGCAAGTTCGGCGTAGTCAGTAGTCTGTTGCGGTAAACCAAGGTTGTCGACTGTGTACACTTCAGACAACTTGTACCGTTTATTTCCACCGACTTCAGCTATATCCACGGTTACGACCTCTGTTTCAGCAATAGTCTTGTTGATGCCCCCAGTCCATTCGATATTCAACGTTTCTACCTCCCCGCGAGCTCCAAGAACATTGGCAATCGACTTGTCTAAAAGTGTCACTGACGACCCGTCGTCCAGAAACGCGTAGGTGTTAACCCGCTTATTTTTACCAAACAACGTAACTGGAAGGATGCGGAATAGTGTTGACGAAGATAGTTGACGATGAACCGCTACTATCGCGTTACTTGTCTTTGATGCCTCTGGTGGATCGAAATGGAGTAAACGGTGGTGTCGCTTGGGGCAATCGTTGATGCCACAAACTTCCCCTTTGCATGGCCAGCGTGTATACGAAATGAGACAACGACCACAGAGTTTATTTATCTTCACAGCCTTCCATCTACCGTCTAAATTCAAAGCTTTAAATGATCCGCAGTTTTCCACTTGGTGACTGTCTAGGTTACAGACTGGACACAATTTGCCACTGTTCATCATGGAACCACTTTCTCTCAGCTTTCCGGTGCTAGCAATTGGTTTATCTTCTACACCCCGTCGATGCGTTTTCGATTGATCCGTAGATACGTGCGCGTTCACGAATGATCTCTCTTTCGGCCGGCTGCGCTCTTCCCGCACAGTTACGTGCTGGATATTGGAAAGCTGTGTTACCCCACTCGCCGCAGAAGATACTTTCGCCATATAAGCGCTAAACACATTTAAATCGACCACCGGAGCTTGTTCTTGGTAGAGTGCCCAACTAAACTTTACCGTTGCTGGTAACTTATCAACCAGCTCCTGTAGTAGGGTAGGATTTGCCAGATACCTTTCCAGCCCAACCGCCTTCAGATGTCCACACAGATTTTGAACTACCAGTCCAAAACTGACAAGCGTTTCCAGCCGGTCGGGTTTTGGTGAAGGAGTTGCCCGAACCTTGGCGATCATATTGTTGACAATTTGTTCCGGACGGCCATAAAGCTGTTGCAAAGTTGACACTACTTGAGACACTGTCGACGGATGAAGCAAGAAGCTGCTTACGGATTCTTTTGCATTACCTTTCAGACTACGCTGCAAGCGCAAAAGGTTTTCAGAATCAGTATACCCGCACGCTTCAGTTGAATGTTGGTAACTGCTTATAAATAGTGGCCAATCAATCGGATCCCCGGAGAAAATTGGAAGCTCCCTAGTAACCACCTGTCTAGCAGCTAATTGTTGAGGGGATGGTCCGAAGTGACCGCTAGCATATGCTGGAAGAGCTTGGGTATGTAACTGAGGATATTCGCTTGACACGGAAGGAAATGAACACGTATTTTTATTTCCACCATCAGACGCTGCGAGCGGACCATTGTTAACCGAAATAGGTGGTGGAGGTAGAGGGAAGGAAAGGTCTAACTCACCGCGATGGGCACTTTCCACGACAGTCACGTTTGACTCAAACCACGACGCTGGAGGTGGTGGTAACGGAGGAGAACAAGTACTACTTACTGAGCGATTTTCGTTTCGACTGATAATTTGTTGTACCTCATCGTGCAAATCCCAATATTCCTTCTCTGCCTCTTTTCGCTGACGCACGGCTTCTTGCTCGCGATGACAACCCGCTTCTATCTGGGATTGCAACTGTTGTTCTGTTACACGCAGACCTTGAATTATATTTTCCAGTTCTGCTACGTGAAGCCGAAACCCTTCGCATTCCCGACTGCGACTGTTGAGTTGAACTCGCAAATCTTCCTCCGAAGTGCGCATCCGTTTAGTCTCCTCGCGAAACTGAACATTTAATGTCCCAATCTGCGTATTTAGCACTGTTAGCTCTCGATCTGAATTTTCCAGCTTAATTCGCAAATCTGCCTCCGAATTGCGAACGAGTTTAGTTCCTCAGCATGCTGCAATTGCAAACTTTTAATCTGGTTCAGCAGTTCTAATTCTCGATTTTGTCTCGTGGGGATATCGAGTTTATGCGTCACCGGCAGCTGTGGGGCATTCTGCTTTCTTAGCGCACCGGTTTCGATGCTCCAACGCTTGTAGGAGCGGGGGCCAAAATGAATAGGTTTTGGAATTGCGCCGGTTGAAGCCGGCACATCAGACATCATCGACCATAGGTCTGCATACGGTTGCAGATCGACTAGAGGCAAAACAGGCTGATCACGCTGATCCGCGACTGCCTTGGCAGCGCTTTCAAGTGAATCCTCAGGATTATTTTGAATCGTGATTTTATCCAAAGAGCGCGGGATCGATTTCACCTCAGATCCCGTACCGTTATCACCAACGGGTGGAGGGGCTACAGATGCTGTTGTTTTCAGTGGCGTAGAAGAATGATGTGCTTCCTGCGGTAAACTTGTATCTTCTGGTTGATCAATACTAACAGACATTGATGCTGGAACGATGACCTTCCCCATGGCTACTTCCGTCTGTTTTACCCAATCTTCCGTCCGTTTAACACTTCTCTGACTGCTCCGCATACTGCGCACGCTTTTCCCTTCCTCTTCGTCTTGCCGGTTAAGTAACTCGTGCTTCCGAGCGATGAACAGTTTCTCGCGCTCCATCTTTTCCTGAAGCTCACGTTCATACAGGGCTCGTTCCTTCTCGATTCTCTCGCGACTTAGCTCTTCTGATAGCTTTTTTTTCATCGTCAAGACGTTGCAATTCACGAGCCACTCGAGCCGCACGAGCGGTAGATGTACTGGAAACACTACCAGGCTGGCTCGGTGCCGGTTCATGTACACTAGAAATCTCCCCTAGCGAACACCTCACACATGAGTAGCCAATCGAACGTACTGTTGCAGTATTAACGTTTGCACAGGAAAAATGGTACCAAAGGTTGCATTTCTGGCATTGAACCATGTACTGCTCGGAATTGTTTGGCCGTTCACAGCCGGCACAATCATGTAACTCGCCTCCGTCAATATCTACCATGGATGGGATGAATGAATCTTCTGATGACCGATTCGATTGTTTACCGTCGTCACTCGGTGTGAGGTTAGCATTCTCCTGCTGTGCCCTCGTTCGAGACCGAGTTTGTCTTACGTTCGGCTGAGAACTCATCCTAGTTCGGGTAAATTCTTTGAGAATCTGTTGGGATAGATGCTTTTCGGAGTTCTTGCAGCAAAACACTCCAGATAGTGTGGAATGTAATCAGCTCAAAGCTACAAATTTAGGTTTTATTCTATCACTGTATAATGAACAATAGGATTTTAACTTACAATTTAGTCTCCTTTTTAGCTTTAAATCTTTGCCACAGAGTATATTATTCTATAAGTTTAGCCTGTAACAGTATTGTGTAAGTAGTAAATTTTAACATTTTTAAGCTTTTTTATAACTTTACCTCGTAAGTATATTTATTTTAGAATAGCAAATAAATTCGATAGCATATAACTTTAGTTTAGGATTAATTTAGTTTTGGATTTGCATATCATTCACTTTGACACTTCAAACATCATCATCATCATCATCATTAAGTATCCCATTTGTCAGTGTCAGTAGATCCGTTGGGCAATGATAGTGGCTCACGTTGAGTCGCGCTAGGGTTGTTCAGTACAAGGGGCTGTTGCGGCGAACACAAGTCACTTCTGGAGTCCCTCAGGGGTCTCATTTAGGACCGCTATTGTTTATTTTATTCGTTAATGATATCTCATTCGTTCTCAAGAATATAAAAATCCTTATTTACGCCGACGATATGAAATTATACTTAGAAATAAAAAATGAGACAGATGTCAACACATTTTGTAACGAAATTCAAATTTTTTATAATTGGTGTAAGAAGAGCTTACTTCAACTAAACGTGAACAAATGTAAATTAATTAAATTCAGTAGGAAACGAAATACACCTATAACCAACATCTCCCTTGGAGATCAAATGATAGAAAATTGTGAACGAATTAGAGATTTGGGAGTTATTCTAGACTCAAAATTAACGTTTATAGATCACTATAATACAATTACTTGTAAATCAAGCAATATGCTCTCTTTCATAAAACGCTTTAGCTTTAATTTTCGAGACCCATACATATTAAAAACACTTTACATTTACTACGTTCGTTCAATTCTTGAGTACTGTAGCGTGGTATGGTCTCCGTTTGCCAATGCACACATAAATAGAATAGAATCAATACAAAAACAATTCTTGTTGTACGCACTCCATAATTTAAATTGGACGAGCCTTCCTCTTCCGTCATATGACAACCGCTGCAAGCTTATAAATATCGAAACATTAAAGGCGCGTCGTGAATTTGCAATGGTCTCATTTGTTAATGACATAGTCTCACAACGTATTGACTCTGCCGAACTCTTATCTAAATTAAATTTTTACGCACCTACTAGAAATTTACGTGTTCGTACACTATTTGCCACGGATCATTATCGAACTAATTATGCTAAATTCGGGCCCATAAATCAAATGATGGTGCTATACAACCAACATTGTAATTTTATTGACTTCACAATTAAAAAAACCAAATTGAAGCAATATTTTAGGACAATAAGTAATTCAAGTCAATAACAACAGAAAACTAGCAGAAACGAGCAAACATAAATAGAATATGTAATCGATTGATAACATTAGGTTAAGCTTGTATCACGGTCTACACACGATTGACTGCAAATAAATAAATAAATAAATAAATTCATCTAGGGAACTGAGTAAGCCATCCCGGTGCTTCGGCCCAAACGGATTGAATTTAAAATCAAATCCGTTCGATTTCGCTCCATTCCGCTTTACGAGACACATGCTACACATAAAGCTAAATTATGCAATACTATACTACATACTACACATATATCTAACTTAAACTATATTACATTCTACATGCGGAATCAAGTTTAGGGGTCTGCCGAAGTGCGCGACAAATCACCTACCCATGGGAGGGAATCGAAACTTGCAACAACTTAATAGGCAAAATTCTTAACCCGGGTAATCGAGTCTAAAATCCGGATTATCTTGTACGACGTGGTAGGTGAGGTAGCCTCTCAGTTGGCCTCGAGGTACGATGCTGATCTAATAAGATAGTCGTCGTATATTCGAATCTCGGCTGGGAGGCGCTGTTAGAGTCCATAATCAATAGACCAAACTCGTGTTGTTAGTTTTTGGCCTTGAAATGCGGTCAGCCATTAATATTAATATTTTTTAGGAACGGTGGTTCTACAATTGATGGAGGGACGGTACGGGAAAGTAATGAAATTTTTTGGAGTTGAGGGGAAAGAGCGGGAAAGTGAGGGGGGCTGGTTGCTACGCTTAACAAGTAGTCGTTATGACTCCTACCTTTTGTCCAACGCTGGAAGGTACATGGGTCGAACCAAGCTATAATCTCGGTCGGTGGTTATCTACAGTAGACGGAGGAAGAGGCACAATCTGTGTCTAAAACCCAACCAGACGCGACGCTACCTTGATAAGTGGGTTTTGCAGTCTCTTTTTGTCTAGCGCTTCTGTGGTTCATAGGTACACGGGTACACTGATAATAAAAATTGGTTTATAGTACGAAAACGAGCGTTTGCTTTACGAATTCTTTCGTTGTTTTCTACCACGAAGTAGGTTCGTAAAATCCTGAATGTTTTGTACATATTAACAAAGCTACATTCGTACGAATTATTGCATTTTACTAAATGGTTCGTAGATTTTACGAATGCACGAAAAGGCTGTCGATAAAAATAGTACTAGATTTCACTATTTTCCGATAGGTGTCAGTATGCTACATTACCGACATCTATCGAAAAATAGCGAAATCTTTATTATCTCTGAAAAAGCTGATTTTATCGGGAATCGAACTGAGCTCATACTTCATTACGAACTGCCGACGACGCCGCAAACCACAGAACCACAGCTACTGCATGCCAACAAGGTCATAATTGCACAAGTCTATTCTCTCTTCATACAATCTTCGCATACCGTTTTCGTCGATAATGATGCCAGACAACAACCGTGCATCAAATGGGTCTTGATGCTAGACAGCTACGAATGTGCTCTCGTAAAAATACGAGCCATTCGTAATAACAACATTTGCGGTAGACAATAAGCCTACGAATGTTTTTAAATGGTATGAAATTATTTGTACCAGCTACGAAAATAGTTTTACGAATGTTTTTTCAAAACCAATACGAAATTATATTCTCAGTGTACATGCGAGCCACATGCCCTGGCGGGTGTTGTGGGTTCAAATCCGATTATAATCTTAGATTATAACGGGTTCGACCCATGCACCTTCCAGCATTGGACAAAAGGTAGGAGTCATAACGACTACTTGTTAAGCTTAGCAACCAGCCCTCACCTTCCCGCTCTTTCACCTCCAACCCAAAAAAATTTCATTACTTTCCCCTACCGTCCCTCCATCAATTGTAGAACCACCGTTTCTAAAAAATATTAACAATAACCAATAGTCGTAGCAACTTGTCCTGCAATTGTCTTGTACTCTAATAGCTGGCTGCGAAGTTTGTCATGTAAAAACAGAAGGTCAAGTTTCGATAACAGAATGAAAATCAGGAAAATATTGAGATAGAGATGAAATAGACGATAAAGTGAAGAAGAAAGATAACTACATTGTTATACTTAGATTTGTGTAAGAATACATCGTATTAAAGTTTTCAAACGATTTTATATCTACTTACTTTAACTAGACTATTTTCAACATATAGAGGGTAAACTTAAAGCGGAACAGTATATTTCACTACTCTGAGTAATTTCATATTCGTTTGAATGAAAAATTATCTCATACACTTTTGTTTGAATTGCAATTCAAATTTACCCTGTACTATATTGAAAATAATGTTAAAATCTAAAATAATATTGAATAAATAGAAAATGAGTCATTCCACGTCAAGTGACCAAGAATCAGTAAAACTTGTAATGGACCTTCTTGGATTTTTACCAAAGTCGGTCAGAATTCCAAGTTTGATGCTCCTTTTTATAAGCAAAAGCTGTCCCTACCAATGTTAGTTTTATTGCACTAAATTTCTATTTTTCTCCCAATGAATGCAATTTGATCTCAAAAATTCCAACTCCATCGTATTTCCCAGATTTTTAATATAAAAATCAAAAAAAAATTGACTGTATTGCCAAATTCCAAAATTTAAACTAAAAAGCTGGCAACACTGCTCACGAAAATGTTACTACCTGCTACTGCATACATGCTTTCACAACAGGGTATAGAGACTCACTGCTTCATGAAAAAATTATTTTGCTCTTGGTTCTACAT
Source organism: Sabethes cyaneus (assembly GCF_943734655.1). NCBI lineage: Eukaryota > Metazoa > Arthropoda > Insecta > Diptera > Culicidae > Sabethes > Sabethes cyaneus. Next base: position 82,078,341 of record NC_071353.1, read on the forward strand.
AAGTAATTGGTGGCCGCTTGCTTCAAAACGTTGTCTCTGAATCGGCAAGGAATACTTCGTGACGATAAGTGATTCTAATGTAAAAAAAATCTGTGGAATACGATGGAGTCGGAACTTTTGAGATTAAAATGTATTCATTGAGAGAAAAATAGAACTTTAGTTTTCAAATCGAATTTAAAAATATTTGGCAGCACTGGTGCTGAAAAATACCACTTTTTTCGAATTTCTTGGGCAATTTTCGATGAAAATGTGAAAATAGTATCTTTCTAGACTTAATATTTCCGGAGATATTAGCAAAAGAAAATTAGCGGATTTGACGAAAACAAGGTTTTTGCTGATAAGGGGGGGGTCCCATGTAGCGAGGGGGAGTCCAATCGGCACAAAAAAACAACAGTTGACTTACGCTTATTAACTACTTTCACCTAATGCCCAAATTATGAGAGTTTTATCGCAATCTCTGTCACATTATAGACCTCTATAATGCGGAACAGAATGGTCATTCTGTTCCGGACCAAAAATTCAACATGAAAAAAAGCAGGTTGGAAACCTGCTATTTTGTAATTTTTAGTGTTTATATAGTACATCTATCGAAAAAAATGCGATTTATGCAAAAATCGCATTTTTGACAAAAATGCTCAAAAGACCACTATAATTCGGAACGGCTCATATGAAGATCAATCAAAGAAAGGTTGTTCTTGATTCAAATACATTTGTTGATTATACGGTGCCATGCGCATATTTATACATACCTTCATTTTCCAAAAGACCTTCGGCCATTTCATTCCAGATCATATTATCGCGATCTTGTTTAGACATCTTCGTGAATTTGTTCGTGATTACTCGATCATAATGTTCTTTATGCTTATTTACTTCTCTTTCCTTCTTTACTACTGACATCTTTAGTTCGTTGTAATCATCAAGGGCGGGATTATAACTTGCACCGGCTTCTGGAACCTCGACGTTACTAAAAAAGAAATGAATAGAATATTGATTCACATTTGTTATTGTAGCTTTCGACTGACTATCTTTACAGTTGTTTTTCTGCTTTGTAGTCAACTTGCTGATAAAAACGAACGTTTTTCTTCTACTAGATATTGTCAATTGCAAGGAAAATTGTACCATCCAAAGTTTGATATCGGTCATAAAAGTGCTATTTTGCATTAAATCGTTTCGGTCTCTTCGGCGCACTTATTGCTTGGAATATAACGAAAAAGTGCGCCGAAGATACCGAAACGATTTAATGCAAAATAGCACTTTTATGAGCGATACCGCACTTTGGATGGTACAATTTTCCTTGCAATCAGCAATACCGATCGACTCGTAAAAGATGTAGCAATTATGTGATTTCCATTGTAACATTCTTTTTTAATCACTAATAAGTAAAAATTACCGAACAGTTTCGAGGTCAAATTATCCCATACATTTTCTTTGTGATCGGATTGCTCCACAGGCAGGGACGACAGTTAAATACACCATCTATTTACTGTGATTTCGATTACTTTATGTTTAGAAAAACGCAACAAAACTCCCTCGTCCCATAGGTCGAAGATTCTTTACGACGTTTAGTTATTTTTTTTGTGGGGTGTTGAGTTGGAGCTGCCTGGCAGCTTGATTTCCAAGGCTCAACCCAAAAGAATAAAAAAATTTAGCTTCCATCTTGCAACAGTACTCCAGACCAGGGTCCGACAACGTCACCTTCAATTGCATAGCGTCACTCAATAATGAAGCAGTGAAGCTTCGGTTTCAACAGAAGTAGCACCGCTTCAGTTTCAAACTGGCTTCAATCAGCGTCAGCGAAACGCGTTTCACTTCATCAGGACTATCGGTTTCAACATTTCATTACTTTTTTATCAAATTCAGAAGAAGGCTAGCAACTTTGAATGCAAATAAATTGTATTTGAGTAACATTTTCTACAATGCAATGCATATTAAAGTTAACCTAGTCAATGTCGACAAATTGTGCCTGACTTTCTGCCGTCGTCAATTGAAACAGCCACCAACTTCAACTGAAGCTTGCTTGAAACGTTCTGTTCAACAAATGAAGCAAGTCACTTCATGTATGAAGCGAAGGTAAGAGAAAGTCAGTTTCATTTATTTGTTTCGACGATGCCGGGCCCTGCTCCAGACGGACTAGCCTATGTTGGTCGGTTGAACACTGGTTGGCCAGTACTGTCTTTAGATAGGTTTCTGAAATAAAACAAATTGAGTGTAGTTCATAGTGGTTGTTTATGTCTGTGTCTGCAGATGTGTAATACGGTCAAATGATTAAATGTCACGTTTTGCTCCTTCTAAGTTTATCAACAACAAATCCGAAAGCGGATTTGAACTTGCATAATTTTAAAATAGGGTAAGGAACGAGTTAAGCAGTGTTACCTATTTTAATCAGTTGAACATAAATGATCCGAAAATGCACTTTTTTATTCATATTTTCAAAATCTTTTGATAGGATCATCTTCACAAATCACTTAACCATACATTTGATTCACACAAACACAATTTACTGGGTTTCCGACAAGAAATATGATGAATTAAAAATTGTTGTCCAAAAACGTACATTTTTCAGCTGCTCTTCAGCAATCGCCACCTCGCTACTAACGAATTCATCAAATTTTCAGCACTGATTACAACCACTCTGAATGTCAAGCACTCAATTGTCACATACCATATTATTCAGTCTCTTTTTTTCTATTATCTAAGGCTTTGTCACTAGCCAAAAGTTTTATTATTTTCTAACAAAACTGAAAACAAATTCTGAATTGACGGAACCTGTTCACCACTAGCAGCAGCTGCAGCACAACTGATGAACTATCGTGTTTCCAAGACACTGTTTCGGTTTCGGAAATAAGAATTTTAAGTTTGAAATTAACTGAAACCTCCTATTATGAAAACGTGGTTCAATACTTTCAAGAGAAATGTATGTTCATAATTAATTTTTCTTTATTAAAAACAACACAAAAGACAGCTTTTTCAATAATTTTCGAAGATTTTCTCAGTGATTTAATAAAGCAACGATGTGTTTCAATGTTATTTGCTTTGACAACACTGTTCTGAGTCGGATCGTTTGTACTGCTATATGTTTACCTCTTTTGTTCTCCCACCATCCTCATGAACAGCGAGTGAGACGTCAAATTTGCAGTTTCCCATAAGAACACCAGAGAATAAAAGAGACGACTAATATCGTTTGCCGATCGGTGCGGTGAGTGTATGCCCCGATAAACAATTTAGACAGATGGCATTTTACGCATCTATACTTACTTACTTAATCAGCTCCAGGCCGTGGTTTCCTCTGCTGTACGAAGAAGTCGTCTCCATTCTACTCAGTCCATGGCCGCAATTCGCCAGCCACGTAGTCTACGTAGGGTCCGCAGGTCGCCTTCCACTTGATCGATCCATCTTGCTCGCTGCGCGCCCCGCCGTCTCGTTCCAGTCGGATCGTTATTGAGAACTTTTTTAACCGGGCAGTCGTCCGACATCCTCACGACATGCCCAGCCCATCGCAGGCGACCGATTTTTGCGGTGGCAGCGATGGGTGGTTCCCTAAGCAGCTGATGCAATTCATGGTTCATTCGCCTCCTCCACGTTCCGTCTTCCATCTGCACTCCGCCGTAGATGGTGCGCAACACCTTCCGTTCGAAAACACTAAGGGCGCGTTGGTCCTCCATGAGCATAGTCCATGTCTCATGGCCGTAAAGGACTACCGGTCTAATCAGCGTCTTGTAGATTGTTAACTTCGTGCGGTGGCGAATTTTGTTCGATCGCAGCGTCCTACGGAGTCCAAAGTAGGCACGATTTCCTGCCATAATGCGTCTTTGTATTTCTCTGCTGGTGTCGTTGTCTGCGGTAACCAGTGAGCCCAGATACACGAACTCTTCTACCACCTCGATTTCATCACCGTCTAAATGAATCCGGGGAGGGAGGTCAGCATTCACTTCTTTAGAACCTCTTCCTTTCATGTATTTTGTTTTCGATACATTAATGACAAGTCCTATCCGTTTGGCTTCAGCTTTCAGTCCGATGTACGTTTCCGCCATCCTCTCAAAGGTACGTGTAATGATGTCAACGTCGTCAGCGAAACCAAGAAGCTGGACGGACTTCGTGAATATCGTGCCACTCGTGTCTATACCCGCTCTTTTTATCACACCCTCCAAAGCGATGTTAAACAGCAAACATGAAAGCCCATCACCTTGCCGTAACCCTCTTCGAGATCCAAAGGGACTCGAGACTGCCCCTGATACTCGAACAACACACATTACTCGATCCATCGTCGCCTTGACCAATCGCGTTAGTTTATCCGGAAATCCGTAGTAGTGCATAATCTGCCATAGCTGATCTCGATCGATCGTGTCGTACGCCGATTTGAAGTCGATGAATAAATGATGCGTGGGCACGTTGTATTCGCGACATTTCTGCAACACTTGCCGAAGCGCGAAAATCTGGTCCGTGGTGGCACGGGCACCCATGAATCCCGCTTGATATTGCCCCACGAACTCCTTTGCAAATGGTGATAGTCGACGACATAAAAGTTGGGAGAGTACCTTGTAGGCGGCGTTCAACAGTGTGATTGCGCGGTAATTGCAACAATCCAACTTGTCGCCCTTTTTGTAGATCGGACACACGATGCCTTCCGTCCACTCCTCCGGTAGTAGCTCATCCTCCCAAATCTTGACAATGACCCAGTGCAGCGCTCTAGCCAGTGCGTCACCACCGTATTTCAGCAGCTCGCCGGGTAGCTGATCAGCCCCAGCCGCTTTATTGTTCTTCAGCCGACCGATCTCTTCTGCTACCTCCTGGAGGTCAGGGGCTGGTATTCTGTCGTCTTCTGCACGTGCTCCAAGATCTATTGCCATATCGTCACCTCCATGTTCAGCTACATCGCTGTTAAGGTGCTCGTCATAATACTGCTTCCACCTCTCGATCACCTCACGTTCGTTCGTGAGAAGATTACCGTCTGAGTCTCGACACATATCGGCCTGCGGCACATGGCCTTTGCGCGAGCGGTTTAACTTCTCGTAGAACCTCCGTTTATCGTTAGCACGGTACAGTTCTTCCATCGCCTCGCGATCCCGATCTTCCTGTTGGCGCTTTTTCCTCCGGAAGACCGAGTTTTGCCTGTTCCGTGCTTGTTTATATCGATCCACATTCGCCCTCGTACGGTATTGCAGCATCCTCGCACGTGCTGCATTCTTCTCCTGCACTAATTGCTCGCATTCGCCGTCGAACCAATCGTTTCTTCGGTTCGGATTCATTGTACCTAGTGCCGCTAGTGCAGTGCTACCGATTACGCATCTATGCCGATACGCTATGCCGATTACGCATCAGATGCCGATTAGTAGGTCGCGGATAGGAACGCGAACTTACTGAATAGGGGGAAAAGTTCGAGGGATTTTTTAAGGGGACGTAAAAAAATTCAGATTTCAGGATTGCTTAAAAAAGCACCTTGCGGGTGAAAATGGGTTCGGTCTGTTCAAAATTAGTTCCGCCGCTCCAACTTTTAAAGCGAAAAATCAAAAGTTTAGCTCAACAATAGTGTCTTCCAATGGTAACAGCTTGAAGAATTAAAGATAGCAAGAAGATTGGTATGCTGATATCCCCCACTTAGTCAACCCATCGCTTGTAATAAGGTAAAACAATCAGTGACCCGCTTAGACTGTTTAAAACTAGTTCTTTACCCTACTTTCAAAAATTTAGCAGAATTTTTAAAACTACCTCAAAAATACTAAAAGCCCCTAAAACCCTAAGGCCTTTTCATGATTTTGAATGTATCTATGTATTCGAAATGTTGGCGCTGGGCGCACTGCACAGGCGGGACATTACGGTGACGGTTGTAAACTGACGTCGGACGGCCCAACTGACTGACAGCGGATGACGTATGCTGAGTAAGCGATTGTCTTGAAGTCATTTGTGAATGTCATGGTGGCGAAGCAAAACCTAAAACTAAAAGTTACTTAGCAAATTTATTGATTTCTTAATAATTAGTTGATTAAAGTGGACCCCCGTTCGTTTGAACGATTCCTCATGCAAACTAACAGGATTAGCTTTTAATTTGAACAACTGGTAGCCCTAAATATGCTGGAGCTTGTGTAAACTGGCTGCCCTGCTCTTTATTATTGTTTTGGTGGTTTGATTCAGCGGCAGTTGCAAGCAGCGAATATTTCATTCTCCGATCAGATTTCTACCATAATCGTTGGGAAAGCGCATTGTGAAACAGATTGAACACGCTAGATCAGTACAAACAGATCGTGTTTATGTGCATTGTCTGCGTAAGCAAATGATGTTATATTGAGTATGACAATTGAACCATTTTTAATTTGCACGTCATGCAAACCAACGGGGTTCAAATTAAAAAGTGTTCAGATTAAAAACGGTCAAACGAACGGGGGTCCACGGTATTTATAATTACCGTCATCCAGGGCGAGATTGTGCCAAAAAAAGCATATGTTTTTGTTCTTTAGCTCAGTATACACACAATTTAGGAACTAAGTTGATTTCAAACCTGTCAATATATACTAAATTGTTCAATTAACAACTACCGTAGAGATGGTTTAGTTACAATGAAACCTAATTTTACTGGAAGTGCACGAACTTTGGCACAATCTCACCTCTAGGGGGTGACATTGTGCCAAAAACATAAAGTTAGGCTAAAAACCTAAACAGTGAAGATTTGCATGTTAATAAACAATACACATAAATAGCAGTATAAAGTAGTTCACTTGGGGCCGTCCATGAACTAAGTGGACTATTAGGGGCAGTGGGTCGGCCAGAAACAACGCATCATACAACAAGTATTAACGAAAATAACCCGAAGAGGTCTGAAATAACTAAAAATGAGTTCGTAGTCAATGGACAGCCTTTATATAGCCAGTAGCGTTTCTAGGGTTAACAAGGGGGAGATATATGAAGGGGTGTATCCTAAGGGGGCATACCTATTTGATCATTTAACAAAAGTAACCATTACTTCGTTCGAGAACCCGCGGCCGCAGAACATGTGGCCTATCCTACCCCCCTCCCCCATCCTTAAAACTGGCAGTTTATACACAGTATAATATATTCGTCTTATATTAGAGTGTTTATTCAAAGTATCAGAAATTTGCAGAGAAAAAGTGAAAAATTTGTTTAAATTATTTAGCAGACCTATGATGCTGTTTACTCCAAAATGGATGGTGCAATCTAATCTGTCGAAATATTGTGTTCAATAGTAAAGAATGTGAGTGTACTGACTTATTTTTGTTGTGTATGTGAAATCCACAAAATGGATCGATCATTATAGCTTGGCATTATAGCTTGATATGAATCTTATTATCTACTATTGAAGATCCTAAAGAATAGCTAACCTAAAATTGCACGTGTGGATCTAAAATTATCGCCCAACATCGAAAGTGTAAGCTAAAATAACTATTGTAAACTTAAACTAAAATGAACTAATTAAATTAAATATTGCAGTTTAAAGCTGCACAGAATTGCAATCGTGATTTTTCGTGTTGCTCAGAAGCCGATGTCCCGAAAAGATCCACCTCGTCCGAACACAACTTTAAAACTTTCGAGGCTATGAGAGCGAAAGGAACCAGCGCGTATGATGAATCGACACGAACGCCTGATCAGGAGCCAATGGGAGGCTGCGTCAACTGCTCGCGCCCCGCAACTTACAACTTCGTGCAATGCGACCAATGTGATAGCTGTGCAGGAGTGACTGCATTGGTAGCGGAAAGATCCTGGTCATATCGCAATTGCTTGCCTACGAGTGTCCACTCCAAGTCGACCAACCGGTCAGCTCAAATCGCCTTGAAGCTGCAGAGGCTTGAAGAGGAGCGCCGAATCCAACAGCGCACATCGGAGGCCGAGAAAAAGGCCATCGAGATGGAGAAAACTCTTGCAGGAAAAATATTCCCTGCTTGAGGAGCTTGAAGAAGAACGAGATAGAGCGAGTAACCGTTGTAGCTGGCCGGAAGGCCGCTAAGTGTTTCCGTCTTCTAAATGCCTTCAGGACGTGCTAAACGAGTGACTTTAGCGCTACCTCTAATGAGGGCCACTCGTCAGATGGAATTTGCCCAGCTTGAAACCTGATCTCAGGGCAGGTTTTGAATAAAGTCCCGAAACGGCGTATAGTGCGAAGAGCTTTTAAAGGCCGAAAGAATTACTCCGTTCGACGTACGATGGAGCCACTGCTCCGCTTAACGATTATCACAACCGTCTTACCGACGCACGAGAACTCGCAGCACCTCAAAAGTGTTTTCTCATCACCGGTCGAACGTACTCGACCGCAGCAGAGGGGTTATTTACCGGTAACCCTCCGGAGTACAATAACGACAAAAAAGGAAATCTAAACAACGTACGCGAAATGTGAGAAGTTCTTTCGGACAAGATTATCTGATTGGGAAGCGCTTTCTCTTATTTAACGGTTACAGCTGCATTTATTGCTTGGTAGGGTTAGTGGTGTACATTGATTCAGTCACGTGTTATGTTCCTTACTCTCTCTCGTGGTTGGCTTCCCTACTAACTCCTACTATGCGGTCAGATCAAGCACGCTCACCATTGGTCGAACGGCTGAAGCACACTCGGTAAAAGCTCTCGAGTGGCAATAAAGCAAGAAGGTGTGTGGTGTGTGTGTGTAGTGAGTGATGACGGCCGGCTCAATGAGCTATTTTTACTCACGCAGGTTAAGTAGATCGTTGCGGTCTATTTTTAGATGCCAGCTGCTGCAAAGCTCCGGTATCGTGGATGTCGTCCATAACAGTGATGATGCGCCAATTATGCGCGATGGCTGAATAGTAGTATTGTCAGCGATGGCGTTGCTCGCGCCGACAAAATGGCACCGGAAGCTGACGAACAATGCTCCGGGGGTTGAACAATGGCCGGACAATTAAACAACGGTGGTCTCGGCCGCGCAAAAATGGTGTGGCGCTGATCGACGTCAAAATGTAAATTGCCGCAATTACCGACTTTCGGTGGCACAGTCGATAGCTTCGAATCCGTCGTGGGTCAGCAGCGTGGGTGCGGGACGTAAAGCTGTGCTAGTATACGGCTGGCGGAGAAAGAGGCAAAAACAAAGCCAAAAAGAGAAGCCGTCTACCGGCTGAATGGCGTTTTCAGCAATTTGTCACACACACAATCAACTCTCACTCTTACCTTCTCGCTAAACAACTTGCACACAAAAAAGTTTCCGCAGACGTAACAATGACCGCACTCTAACACGACCGCACTAGCTTTCAACCTATGGAACATACAATTTTGAATCAAATCTTTAAGCAAATCTCACATTCTAAGCTTACAACAATTCACGCACGCGAACACTCAAATCACACTGCTGCCTGCTTTCACGATCCAGATCGAAATGGTCGAATAGCAGTTCTGTAATCCTCAGAAAAGATTGCGAAGCATATTCGGTAGTCGTGATCGGAAGTACGTTTCCTGAAACGACTCGTAAACGATTGTTTATGGCTAAGCGTGCATGACTTCATCTCCTTCTTCCTTCCGTCCTTTATCCGCGTTTTCGTGTCTCTACCCGCTTCGGCATTTAGTGAGACGGAAACATCGTCAGGAAATGGCTTTGAATTGTGCTGAATTTTAAAAGTAGCTGAGTATTTGTATACAAGTTTCCTGCTTGCGAGTATGGTACAATATCGAATAGTGAACGTAAGTGAATGAAATTTGAATTATTAATTTCCTAAAATAGTAGCCATGCTACACCGTAGCCAAGTGAGTCGACGATCCAAGCAACAACATGTCAACGAATGGGTGGAGCAGCAGTAATCTAAAGATGGAGCCGTAGGGGGAATACCTCAAGAGCCAGCTAGAGAGCGTCAGGCAGCGCCCAACCCAGCGAAGGGATCGCAAAGGCAGCAAGAAGAAACCGTAGCGATCCTGCCACCACTTCACGGGAATCAGCGGCGCAATTCCCAAAACGGTGCCAAATGTGCAGTCTAACGGTCGCGCGCCGACCTCCATTGGTAACACTATCCCCTCTTTACCCCCCGTACTGCCACCAATAAATTCCATTCCAAAAACGAAAACTTCTGCTCAGCCGAGCAATCATTATCAAGAGATACTTGATAAATTGGGAGCAATTAGTCCGGTACTCAAAAATACAAATCCAGTTGAACCTACCAAGACTATACCTACTTCTCAAAATCAACATACCTCCACTTGCACAACTTCTACCCCTTTAGGGAGAAAAGTAAGTCAATCGGTTCATGTCAATCCATGTCCCAATGCTAACGATCCATCGTCAATTGTTAATCCTACGTTTATGGCAGCAAGAATGCCAGAAACAGCTCCTTCCCCCTTGCAGTTCGCCGCACGACAAATAATGCGCCGCGATCTTCCCCCTTCGCCGGTAACCCCGCGGACTGGCCTCTTTTCATTAGTGCGTTCGTAAATACAACCGCCGCGTGTGGATATTCCAGTGTTGAAAATTTAATCAGATTGCAACGATGCCTGAAAGGTGCAGCTTACGAAGCTGTAAAAAGCCGTCTCCTACTGCCAGCATCGGTGCCGCAAGTGATCAACACCCTTCAGCTGCTTTACGGACTCCCGGAACTGCTGATCAACATACTGTTGGATAAAGTTCGATCGACTCCTACACCTAAGGCGGAGCGGCTCGAAACACTTATCGAATTTGGGATGGCGGTTCAAAGTTTGTGCGACCACCTGGAGCTAGCAGATCAGCAGTCTCACCTGATGAACCCGTGTTTACTGAACAAGTTGCCTGCACATGTGAAGATGGAGTGGGCGAATTTCATGCAGCGGTATCCGGAGGTGAACCTCAAGACCTTCGGGGATTTTATGAACGGCGTGGTGATATCGGCCAGTAAAGTGACCCAGTATACTGGAGGATTCGGAAAAGCAGCTAGTAAGGAACAGTTGAAAATAAAGAACAAGGGTTTGATCAATGCTCATATCAACCAGGGCACCACAATAGATCAAAGAACTGGTCGCAGTGGTCCAAGGTCCCCAACAAGGAAAAACAAACCAGCCGGAACCGCCGAAGAACGACCATAAGCAATGTGGTATTTGCAAGCGTCGAGGACATCGAGTGCGGGATTGCGACATGTTCAAATCGCTCTCCATCGATGATCGGTGGAAGGCAGCGCAAACCAATGAACTCTGCAGTAGCTGCTTAAATGCGCATGGCAGAAGAAGTTGTCGAAATTCAGTCCAGTACGGAATTAACGGATGCACTTTCCGCCATAACCGTAACAATCAACCGTCCGGTGGATCTGGAAGACCGAAGGCAGTGACCAGCATCGAAACCGTTGGTAATCATGCACATCGGATGCCGGACCAATCGTTACTGTTCCGCATCATCCCGATAACGCTTTACGGACCGAAAAAAACGGTAAGAACCTTCGCTTTCCTGGACGATGGCTCCTCCCTTACACTCGTCGAAGAGGAATTAGCGCGTAACATCGGTGCGGTCCATGTTAGGGGCGGCTGATTATTATACTCGTCCTTATGCCAGCAGGGACTCTAAACAGTGCTGTGCACGATGGTCCTCCGGCGAGACAGGGGGTTAGGGGCAGGCCCAACAAGCCGCCCTGGAAAACAAAAAGTTACCAACAACGAAGAAGAAAATAGGGATCGGAACAATCGGCGCACATAGGAGTATGTAGAACAAAAACGTGGCCAAAATTATTTCAATGGTGTTTAAGTCTGTTGATGCATCAAATAACTCAAAAAAGTTATTATTTATCATTTTTAGATGATAAATCTAATAAATAACAGCTTGTTTTCAGCTAGCAGTGACATATGTCCTTTTTGACATACATTTTTGGTGTAGTACTCCCATTTATCGTTAAGCAAATATTGGAATCAAGAGAAACATGACTTAAAAACAAAATTACATCATTGTTGTATTTTTTCTGCAGTACAATAAAAAAATGTAGATCGTAAATCCTAATTTTACGATTTAGAAACCGTTACGAATTTGAATCACTCTCACTTTCATCTGAACTCGCGTTTGATACATCGTTGCATCCTTCAAGTTACAGGTTTGGCTAACCTGGGAAGAGTAGTTTAAGCGCTTCGGCTGTTAAAGACTGGGTAGTTTTTATTGGCTTTGCGCGAGAGTTAATCAGCAATAGTATTTCTTTCTTATATTATTAATTTCACGGGCGAATCTGACTTTGACTGGACGGCAAAACTTCAGCGATTAAAGATTATGCCATACAATTTTTTTCTGCCTGGTATTGTTGCTTATCAGCCGAAGAGAAACGACAGAGCTTATAAAAATGTTGGAATCGCTGTCTAACGGATACTCAAATTTTTGATTATATTGAATATTGTGGAGAACCATCGCATCCCCACTTGCTGATCAGCTCCGAATCAAATCAGAATTTAGATTTCCATCATCAGGCAAGGACAAAAAACGTCATCTAGATATAAGACATAAGCGTGAAGCTGGTACTAGGACTGCAACTTTACCTCAGCATGGGTATCTGCTACTGAAAATTCTACTTCTGGTGAATAGCAGTTTCGTTTAGCGTTCTTCAAAAGCGAATAATAAGGATAAATGTTTTTGTTTGAAGAATATATAATTTTATACTGCTTTTTCGAAACGACGAATATAGTTAAAGCGTGTCCTGGCGAATGCTTTTGAACAGCATTTAACTGTACAGCTGTCAGCGCGTTTTTTAATTCTGAAGCTTTTGAGGGATTTTAGGTGATATCTTTAATGATGCTGGAAACCGTCGTATTTCCCACAGATCTTTGACTTATTTGTGTTGCATAACTTAAGATCTCAACTGGGACATTTTCTCACAGTTCCAAGCTTCGCTTGTTTCTCTCAGTAGAGTCTACAAACTTCTTACTTGGACGACCTGCATTTGATATCTCAGACCAAGTAGATGACTTGATTGTAGAACTCATCCAAGTTTTGTTTGCCTCTTTAAACCGATCCTTATGGTTATAAGAAGTCGTCCATGTGCGTTTGAACTGTGTTTTAAAACCACTCAATTGATGTTTCAGTACATGATAGTGATTCGGAGGGCATTTAAGAGTTTCTTTAAGTTTTTTTCTGTAAACAAAAGCGTTTTGTCGATTGAGCGATCAAGACATTGCCGTATAAACTGAAAGAGGTGGTTTCTAAAAAATTTCCGGTCAATTCTCTCAGAATTTGAAAGAATACATCGAAATTTCTTAACTAATGCATGACAAACACAACTAATTGATAAAGTTGTAAAATGCGTGAAAAATCGTCACAACTTCAAATTCAAAAATAAATTGAGAGCGTGAGGATGCGTGAGATTTTCTTTCGCAGCATTATTCTGGAACTCCATACCTTTCTAATGATGGTAAAATTTTTGCTTAGAGATGCTTAGAACATAAACAAAAATGCATTTTTGTAAAAAAATGCCTTTAAAAAAGAAAGCAAAAAGTTGCTACTTCCAAACCTGGTTTACGGGCTTCACCTAAATGTGTATAAATAAACTTGTGCTCAAATTTACTCTACATACCTTTGTCTTGATTATTCATATTGAATTTTTACGTGGCAGTTTCTAAAAAATATCAAAAACACAGCAGGAACACAACCTTGCTGGTCGGATCACTTGCAAAAAAATCATGCTGCGATTTATAGCAAGGTTTTGACAGTTATAAACAATCGAGATGTTATCAAAATGGCCGACATATGATGCTATAAGTATCTAATAATACAACAATGGTAAATAGCGCGGGGTTCATTCACATTTAGATTTTTGAATTTTGGCCAGGTTTTTGGCTGATATACTCCTACGTGCGGCGTCGACCTACGCGACGAAATAAGGACTACGATTGGAAACGCGGGACATGGAATTGCAAATCGCTCGGCTTCCCGGGTTGCGATAGGATAATATATGATGAACTACATCCCCGAAACTTCGAAGTCGTAGCACTGCAGGAACTTTGTAAATCATTTCCTAGTTGCAGTCTGCATGCGCTCAAAACTCTCGACGGTGCATATCACGCGTCGAAGTCGTACGCCGCGACCCAACATCGAGCAGCTACGAGACACCGGAATTGCCTAGGAATACGCGCGGCAACTGGAAGCAGCGCTACCAACGGAAGAGCACTTGGCGCAGCAACTCTCGAAGATGGTTGGAAAGGCATTAAGACCGCCATCGATAGTACTGCTCTAGCGGCACTAGGTACAATGAATCCGAATCGAAAAAACGATTGGTTCGACGGCGAATGCGAGCAATTAGCGCAGGAGAAGAATGCAGCACGTGCGAGAATGCTGTAACACCGTACGAGGGCGAATGTGGATCGATATAAACAAGCACGGAATAGGCAAAACTCGGTCTTCCGGAGGAAAAAGCGCCAACAGGAAGATCGAGATCGCGAGGCGATGAAAGAACTGTACCGTGCTAACGATAAACGGAAGTTCTACGAGAAGTTAAACCGTTCGCGCAAAGGCTATGTGCCGCAGACCGATATGTGTCGAGACTCAGACGGTAATCTTCTCACGAACGAACGTGAGGTGATCGAGAGGTGGAAGCAGTATTATGACGAGCACCTTAACAGCGATGTAGCTGAACATGGAGGTGACGCTATGGCAATAGATCTTGGAGCACGTGCAGAAGACGACAGAAGTGTAGTGTAGGATTAGTGAAGTACTGGAGCAGACAGAGGTGAACGAATGGCAGAGGGTACCGTCGAAGCAAAACCCAGCGGATCTTGCCACAAAATGGGGGAACGGTCCATCTGTGGACGTCAAAAGTTGCTGGTACCAGGGACGTTTTTGTACCAACCCGTCGAAGAGTGGCCGAAGCAGAAAAAGCCACAGCAAATCGTTGAAGAAGAGTTACATACGTGCAATGTTCACGTGGAAGCATCCGTGTCTACAGAATTGATCGATTTTGAGCGTTTTTCCAAGTGGGAACGCTTACTCAGAGCTACGGCATTTGTACGCCGCTGTGTAGGGAACCTGAGACAGACAATCTACGGCGAGACGAAAGTTGAAGGTTACCTTAACCAAGGCGAGCTGCGGCAAGCTGAAGTGACGTTGATTTCGATGGCGCAACGACAGAGATTCCCAGAAGAAATGGCGGTGCTTTCAGACAACCTTGACCAACCGAGAACCGGTCAAGCAGGGTTGAACAAACGCAGCGCTTTGTATCAACTGACGCCGTTTATCGACCAGACGGGTATTCTGCGAGTGGATGCACGGATTGGAGCGGCGACAAATGTGTATACGGAAACGAAGTTTCCCGTGATTCTGCCCAAATGGTACCGTATAACAACTCTCATAGTGGACGCGTACCACCAGCGGTTCCAACATGCTAATTCAGACTGTGGTAAACGAAATCCGTCTACGGTACCACGTGCCTAACCTACGAGCAGTCGTCCGAAAGGTTGCAAGCGAATGCACCGTATGCAAGCTGCGCCAAGCGGCGCCTCGTATGCCACGCATGGCTTCACTTCCTCCAGCTCGCTTAGCTTCGTTTACTAGGCCTTCCACGAATGTCGGCCTAGATTTCTTCGGACCATTGGTGGTGAAAGTAGGACGCAGTAGCGCTAAAAGATGGGTGGCACTCTTCACCTGCCTTACCATTCGAGCGGTGCACTGCGAAGTAGTATGCAGCTTATCAACCGAAGCCTGCACAGAGTATCCGTCGTTTTGTATGCCGCCGAGGATCCCCGGCCAAGATCCATTCTGATAACGCGACCAACTTCCACGACACGGAAAGAGTGTCGGCAAGGCAGATTCTGCAGGGACTTGCTGCGACTGTGACCAGTACGAACACTAAGTGGCTATTCATTCCTCCATCGGCTCCACACATGGGCGGCACATGGGAGCGTATGGTGCGCTCCGTAAAGCAGGCGATGTTGAGCGCCTACAGCAGTGACCGGAAGCTGGACGACGAGTCACTCAATACCTTGGTCATCGAAGCGGAGGCCTCTCTTCAAATTAACAGGCTTAAAAATATAACTCTCTCTTCGACGCAATCAGTTGGGCATTACCCCGTCGATGGGCTAGTTGCCCGAAACCGGTCGGTAAAAGGTAAATATTCTTTTTATGTTTGTAAGAACGATAAGTGTTATGCCTTGCGTTAATAGTGTCGTCAGTTCTTACGTTAGTGCAAAAAGTGAAGTTAAAGGCTTATACCTACTTAATTAGTTAAAAACTCTTAATGACTTATACTACACCAAAATCCACCGTAAGTAGTTACTTAATTAGCGGAAATTGTTAAAATCTATATTGATATGAATCTTATTATCTACTATTGAAGATCCTAAAGAATAGCTAACCTAAAATTGCACGTGTGGATCTAAAATTATCGCCCAACACCGAAAGTGTAAGCTAAAATAACTATTGTAAACTTAAACTAAAATGAACTAATTAAATTAAATATTGCAGTTTAAAGCTGCACAGAATTGCAATCGTGATTTTTCGTGTTGCTCAGAACCCGGTGTCCCGAAAAGATCCACCTCGTCCGAACACGAAGTTCTCGCTGGTGTACTTTACCTTCTTTTACCTTTTGCCTTGTTCGGTTTACCTAAGAATCCTGCGACTCCTCGGCTCACCTGGGTTTGTCGTTGTTCTTCGG
Organism: Sabethes cyaneus; assembly: GCF_943734655.1. Classification (NCBI taxonomy): domain Eukaryota; kingdom Metazoa; phylum Arthropoda; class Insecta; order Diptera; family Culicidae; genus Sabethes; species Sabethes cyaneus. The sequence continues at coordinate 82,094,861 of NC_071353.1, forward strand.
TTTCTCTTCTGGTGTAGGTCGCCAAATGATACTCAGACGAAAGGACATATTTTGTTGTTGCCATTATGTAATGAAATTGTTATCCAGATTCTTCGTTGTTTTAGGTAGTCGAAGATTTTCGACAAACGCACAATCGATTTTCAGCAAACTGAAAGTATCAAAAAAACAAAACCCCTTGGGCAACTGTTCTGGATAGATTAAATTTCGCGACTCGAGTAAGCCAAGCCAAAGGTAATATCTTTGTGACGACGCTTACCAAAGGTCTTGAATCAAAAGAAAAAAAAATTCAAAATCATGATTCGTAAGTCGAATCTTTAAACGTTTTGCTACATTGGATTAAGACAGTGCAAGACCCCGCGAAACCCCGCGCCCACCGAAACCCAACGAAATCGTACGAAATTCATCTTAGATCTTATGGTACAACATTAAATTACAGTTGAATTTTTGGTAGTTCCGTTTGGCCCCGTCCGATCTCGGCAAACACGAAACCCCGCGAAATCTCGCACATCCTTATATTGAATGTTAAATTGATTCAATTGACCGATACCTCTGGTACGCTTCATCACATTTGGCATCACTAGTGTGCATCTTTCATTTGTGTAAAGATACAGACCAGCTCTGGGACCTGGTTGCAGTTAAGCAATCCTCAAGGTTATGCCATGCCCAGGGGATTCTTTACGACGTTTAGACTTATAGTACCATAAGGTCGCCATTTACCGCTCAGCTTCATTTACCGCTTATTTGAAACAAAAAATGCTTATATCTTTTTAGAATGATTCATTATTGTAAAATCTATTGACAAACAATAATTTTGGATTGTACGACTTTTCCCCGAAACCCGTTTTCACGAAAACAGTTTCCCCGAAAAATATTCTCCCGAATATACTAGTTCCTCGAATGTACTAAATTCCCGAAAAGCAGTTTTCCCGAAAGCACTAGTTACTCGAAATACAGTTTATGGAAAGTACTAGTTTCCCGAAAACCAGTTTCTCGAATGCCAGTTCCCCGAAAAACCTTTACGAAAATCAGTTTCAAGTGTTCAAGACTCAATTTGTTGTATTATCTTCTGCCTGTCTGACTAGACGTGTATTGGTTGAAGTTCCTTCTATGTGTGTTGGTTGAAGTTCGCTCCTAGTACTTTGTTCGGCATTTCTCTCGTCCTGTAACCAAAAAAATGCCACTTTGATGAACTTTGATGTCTCAGAATAAAACTTTTACAGCTAGTTTTTGTATTTGTAACAGGACCTTCTGAATCGACATGAGGATCGTTGATAGAAATTGATTTGTAAATTTCTAATACCGTAAAACGGGGTAACATTGATCACCGAGGTAACATTGATCAGTTAAACCAATCTCATAAATAAGTGAAATTAACAACTTCTGTCAACTTTCCTGAACTGATCAATGTTACCCCGTTTTACGGTACACCTAACGTTTCCTTGAAGATTCAGGGTGAGCCAGCCGCAGGCTGCGAGTGTTCACCGGCGACCCGCTATCGAAAGCGCCGGCCCCTGCGAGGGGCTATAGTACTGCCTAGTAGGAATCTAGGAGTTATCCCTTAGTGGTACTGAACGGCCGGCAGCTAGTAAGAACAACATATATCTAACAATTGAGTAGGCCGACAGACGTGAGTGGTTCTATAACACGATTAAAAAAAGCTTTTACAGCTGATCTTTTTAATTTTGCCAGGACATGCTGCACCGATTTGAAGACCATATAAGATTGTCGTAGCTCTGCGGTCTGCAGATTATTAGACCGTCGTGCAGTTCATTGATTGATTATGCTCGAGATTCTATCCTTCTACCACAATGCTGAATAGGTTTATCGATATACCGTAGCGCGACGTGTGCCACCTCTGTTGCTGTTATCACGATCGGCAGCCAATGCAAAATGAACCGTTATAGAGATAAATTGTGCTCGCCTACGGATCTGGATAAATCATTCTCTTTATGCCGGGTAATTTTCATAAACATCCTGCCTGATTTTAACAATTCCAAAACGATTCCGGATGTTTAAAAAACCGATTGTTACAGTCTTCTCAATTAGTAACACAAGCATAAAATATAATGTCAAACAGGAAATATGATTTCCAGTTGAATTTACGATTTCCGTAATTACAGAGGCGGGTGCCGCTAATACGAGACATTTTAGCCAGCGAGTAGTGCGTTGGCCAGGTTTTAAATGTGTTAGCGCTTTCATTAGTTTCCATTAGATTAAATTGCCGCTAAATGTTTTTCAAAATAATTCCTTGCAAACTGTTGAAATTGACCATTGATATTTTGATGTTTCCTAAAATATCTGAATAGCTGACAGTATCCGGATTGTTTGCAACGGGAGGTTGAATTGAATCCTTCGGCCTTTGACCTTTTTTCCTTAGTATAATTGCCAGGTCCCTTAGTATAATCACAAACAGACATAACTCTTTGAAGAAAATTCGATAAAAAATGTCACGCACATTTAGTATTAATACTAGCACCATTTGTGATCGACATTCCAAAATATCAACTTAAAAATGGAATATCCCTCTAACATGCAATTGAAGATAGAATTAACAAAAGGGCGAATGTCGCAAGCGTAAACAAACCGAGTGAGGGTTGATTTTCCTATGCTGGTCCAGCAATAAATTGTAATAACAGCTTTTACCACCCCTCGTCAGCTAGAGCTAGTACTGGAATAGCCAGTTTCGAGAGAGTAGAATGTGTTGTTCATTTTCGAACAGCTGAGAATTAGCTGTCGGTATAAAAAGAATAAACGGAACGTTTATGTTCGATTTCTTGTTTCTGAAGTGAAGACTAGTAGACTTGTTTGCTTTACCGAGAAGGTCCGAATTCCGCGAGTGTTAAGTATTCAAAAGTGGCGTACGAGGTGGAGATTTTACCCGTACAGTTTTTTTTCGGTCACCGTGAGTGAAATAAAAGAATATAACGTGTGTGCCCAGCGGAGAAGTACTTTTTTCTTTAGGCGGATTTTGCCTATAGGTAATTGTTTTCCATTTTGTTCTGCTGAACAAAATAGGCTGTTATAGATTCGGACTGTATTTTACGCTTTTGGAACGCCATCATTTGTTTTGTTCCATTAAACAAAGCGACCTTTGTTTCTTTGTTTATTAAACAAAAGTGCAAACAAAGATTTGTCACACAGTTGGCTTATTGTCTTGTTTACCTTTTATCATCTTTTACCAGGCAGTACGGCAGGTTTTTGCTGGTGTTTCGGTTTGCCTGTGTATACATCGACAGAAAGAGGATTTCGCTTTTCCCGTGGATATTTGCCGAATGGTTTTGAGCAACAAATCGTCGGTTTTTTAAAGCGATCACTGGAGGATTTGGATTTGGCGGACATTTTTTAACAACGATATAACGAACGGAATTGTTGCGGTTGGTTTTTTTTGTCATCGGTTGCTGGTTGCTCTCAAGATTTTGTATATCTCAGTGTGCTGCTGCTGTTGCTTTGCTGAACTCGACCAAGTGAGACGCTGGACCTGTGGTAGAAGGGTTTACCGGAAACTGGTTAGCTGTTGTAATTTCAAGTGCATATTTTACAATGTCTCTGATAGGCTCGATGGAATCGTACGTGCCGGGAACTATTTCCTTTGCACAGTACGTTGAGCAAATTGAGTGGATTTTTAAATGCAACAAAATTCCCGAAACCGATAAAAAAACGTATTTTCTAGCTCTGTGTGGAGTCGAAACGTACAGTGAATTAAAACTATTGCACCCGGGCATAGATTTAGATACGAAATCCTATGAAGAAATCATAGAATCTTTAAAAAAACGTTTTGACAAGGTTGATACTGATATGTTTCAACGATATAAGTTCTACAATATGATGCAAACGGAAAGTGAGTTAGCTGAGGATTTTATTTTGAAGGTAAAACTACAAGCGGAAAGCTGTATGTTTGGGGCTTTCAAGGAAACAGCTATCAGGGACAAGCTGGTTATGGGTGTGTTTGATAAGCATGTTCAGCAACGCCTTTTGGAGGAAGATCTAACCTTAGCCAAAACCGAGAAAATTATGGTAAACAGAGGTAGCTGGAGTAAGAACCAGAATGCTTGGTGATAATAGGCTTACGGTTGTAGCTAATTTGGAGAATAGAGGCAGAAAGATTTACAGATCGTCGCATAATCCGAGAGGTCGTGGAAAGTTTAGAAGTAGGAGTAGGAGTCTAAGCCGGAGTAGCAGCCGATCTTTCTCTGGGAAACGGAACTATTTTTGCAATTATTGCAAGAAAGATGGACATACTAAAAAGTACTGTTTTGAAATGAAGCGGAAGAAGAGGTTGCAGGTTAAATTTGTAACAGATTCTCCGGTGAAAATAGTTAGTCGTCCCGACTATTTTAAACGGCTTAGGGAGGATATGCGAACGAGTGAATCTGAAACGGAAGAAGAAAAATGCATGAAAATTTCTACAATCAGAAGAATTAGCGAACCTTGCATGATAGACTCATTTATTGAAGGATATAAAGTGGCTATGGAAGTGGATAGCGGATCGGCAGTTAGCGTCATTGATGAACATACGTATTTTAAGAATTTAAATCATGTACCTCTTTTGCCATATAAGAATAATTTGGTTGTAGTGAATGGGCCGCGTTTGGAAGTATTGGGAGTAGTTTTTGTATCAGTGCATGTAAACGGAAGGAGCGTCAAACATAGCTCTGGCTCTCTCAAGCTCCCACCTGGCGCCTCCACGCAGATCTAAGTCAAATGATGACGGTCGATGGCCTTACCCGGAAATGCTTCATGTACTTACTGAAGCAGCTAAGCTAGGAGGTGCGAACTAGAGCGCCTGTTCTCCAGGTGAGGGGCGGCTCACACAGCGTCTGTCTCGTAACGGGCGGCTGAATATGAAATGCTGTATCCCGCAAGCTATACCTAAGATGGCAGACCCATCAGCGGGATGTAGGTATCGCGACCCCGGTGAGGTAGTATACCGAAAACTCAATTACCACGAACAACGAACAAAGAAATTCAGGACGGAACAATCGGTATAGGACACGGCAAGGGACAAGGAAACGATTAAGGGATAACGATTGGAAACTTGGTACCTGGAATGTCCGAACTCTCCATGAACCGGCACGGGCTGGCTTGCTTGCTCGAGAGCTGCATCAACTCGGAGTGGAGATCGCTGCTATTCAGGAAGTTCGGTGGCCAAATTCCGGAGAAAGGGAGTTCCGTGCAGTAGACCCTATTGCAGGCACTTCTTTTAAGTACCACATCTACTACAGTGGCGGTAAGAAAGCTGAACATGGAGTCGGTTTCGTAGTGTTGGGAAAACAAAAGCAACGAGTTATCCGGTGGAGGCCCGTAGATGACCGTATATGCGTGTTGAGGATTAAGGGCAAATTCTTCAACTATAGCCTAATCAACTTATACGCACCGACAAATGATAAATCCGATGATGCTAAAGACGAGTTTTACGACAAGCTTGAGAGGACCTATGGAGAGTGCCCAAAACACGACGTGAAAATCATCATCGGAGATGCAAACGCGCAGATCGGGAGGGAGGAATTCTTCCGTCCAGTTATTGGAAGACATAGCCTGCATCTGTCGACCAATGATAACGGTCTGAGGCTCATAAATTTTGCCGCGGCCAGAGGGATGGCCATCTGTAGCACCTACTTTCCACGTTTGAATATTCGGAAACAAACCTGGAGGCATCCAAATGGAGACTCTAGCTCTCAGATCGATCATGTCTTGATTGACGGTCGACACTTTTCGGATGTTATCGATGTACGCTCTTTTCGTGGACCAAATATCGACTCTGACCACTATCTCGTAGTGAGTAAGATTCGCGCAAGGCTGTCGAACACGGCGAAAGCTCGCACTGAAAGGACGCTGCGTTTCAACATCCAGCGGTTAACGGCAGACGGCGTTGCAGTGGAGTACGCCAGGAAGCTTGACCAGCGAATCGCAGAACAGCAGGTAGAAGAAGAAGATATAAATGGGCTGTGGAGGAACATCCATGGTGCCATCCAAACAACAGCGAGAGAGGTGGTAGGCACGACGCGTGGAAGACAGCGTAACAGCTGGTTTGATGCCGAATGCCAGAGAGTGACAGACGAAAAGAACCAGGCCAGGAGTCGCATGCTCACTGCGGCAACGCGTCAAAACAGAGAGAGATACAGAGAGACTAGAGCTGCGGAAAAAAGAATCCATCGTCTAAAGAAACGCGAGTACGAGGAACACGTGCTTGCCGGCGCAGAGGAGCGATACGCCAGCAACGACACACGGAGTTTCTATAAAACGGTGAGAAGCAGGAATTTTGCCATGCCTGTGATGTGCAATGATAGTGCTGGCAACCTGCTTACCGACAAAACGGCGGTAGCAGCCAGGTGGAAGGAGCACTTCCAGACACTATTGAATGGAGAGGTAAATGAGGAGATCAGCAGGGACAGGATAGAAATTGTAAGCGATGGTCAAGCTGTGGAGCCACCAACACAGGAAGAGGTTAAGAAGGCAATCAGTGAGCTGAAAAACGGTAAGGCTGCTGGGAAGGACGGTATCCCGGCTGAACTTCTAAAAGCGGGGAGCGAGCGGCTGTACGAAGCAATCCACCGGATCATTGTCAGGATCTGGGAGGAAGAACAAATGCCGGAGGAGTGGTTGGATGGCCTCATTTGCCCAATTTTCAAAAAGGGACATCGAATGGAGTGTAAAAACTATCGAGGAATTACATTGCTCAATTCTGCCTACAAGGTGCTTTCCCGTATCCTGTTCTGCAGACTGAGACCGTTAGCGGAGTCCTTCGTCGGCGAGTACCAAGCGGGTTTTCGTGAGGGTCGCTCCACGACGGATCAGATGTTTACCCTGCGCCAGTTGCTAGACAAGTTCCGGGAGTACAACTTGCAGACACACCATCTGTTTGTGGATTTTAAAGCGGCGTACGATTCAGTTAAACGAAATGAGCTGTGGCAGATAATGCTAGAACATGGTTTTCCGACGAAACTAGTTACGCTGATTCGTGCGACGCTGGATGGATCCAAATCATGCGTTAGAATAGCGGGTGAGACCTCAGCTGCTTTCGTGACGTTGGATGGACTGAAGCAAGGGGACGCACTCTCTAACCTGCTATTCAACATTGCCTTGGAAGGTGCGTTACGAAGAGCAAACGTGGAAAGGAATGGAACTATCATCACGAAATCTCACATGCTTCTTGGTTTTGCGGATGACGTCGATATCATCGGAATCAACCGTAGAGCAGTAGAAGAGGCCTTTAGGCCCTTTAAAAGGGAAGCAGCGAGATTGGGACTTACCATTAATACCGCCAAAACGAAGTACATGGTTGCTGGTAGGGAACGTGGGAGCTCAAGTGGTGTTGGTGCCGAGGTGGAGTTAGATGGGGAACGATATGAAGTAGTGGAGGAATTTATATACCTTGGTACACTCGTGACATGTGACAACGATGTAAGCCGCGAAGTGAAACGACGAGTTGCAGCCGCGAATCGGGCTTTCTACGGATTACGTAGCCAGCTGAAGTCCCGTAGTTTGCAAATTCGCACAAAACTGGCGCTCTACAGAACACTAATCCTCCCGGTGGCCCTTTACGGACACGAATCATGGACGCTAAAGGAAGCTGATCGGCGAGTGCTTGGGGTTTTTGAGCGTAAAATTCTGCGATCTATACTTGGTGGCAAAATGGAAAATGGAGTGTGGCGCAGACGCATGAATCACGAGCTGTACCAAGTATACAAATATGCTGATATAGTGAAGGTAGTGCAATGTGGCAGGCTGCGGTGGGCTGGACACGTGGCCAGAATGCCCGATGAAAGAGTAGCCAAAACTATTTTCAGCAGAGAACCAGGAAGAGGCCGTAGACTCCGAGGCAGACCCCGCACCCGGTGGGTGTGTGCTGTCGAAGACGATGCACGTTCAGCTGGTGTTCGTGGGGATTGGAGAACGGCAGCCCAGGACCGACGGTACTGGAGGACTATAATTCGTTCGGCGCAGGATCGGTAACGGACCGTTGCCACTAAAGTAAAGTAAGTAAGTAAGTAGCATGTAAACGGTAAACGTGAAGACAACCAGGAAATAATTATTTTAAAGAACAAAAAAAATTCACGTACTATTTTACCACTTTTCGGTCGCAAATGGCTTGATACGTTTTTCCCAGAATGGCGAAATACTTTTATACCTTGCGCTAGGCTCAACCATACATCGGTATTGGAAAAGACGATTGGGAATACGATGGACGAAATTAAAAGTCTCACTCGGAGGTCGGCTTGTATCAGCGCATAGGCAACAATTAAAGTTGACAAGCCAACAGAAGCAACATTTCAAGAAAATTATTTTCGATCACCCTCAACGTTTGGGTAAGCGCAGGAGAGAATCTTATGAGGAAGAGGATGAAGATTTCTACGGGTTCGCCGCGGATTCATTCCTTTTTGGTGATATTGAATCGCCAGTTGGTTTTGAAGCAGCAGAGCCTGAAGATGTTAATCGAGAAGCAGAGGAACATCGTCATCCAACAGCCAATGCTGAATTAGTATCGCTGAGGCGCTCGAATCGCAGGAAAAAGCCTAGAATGTACGAAGATTATGTTTGCTATTAATTTTGTTATTATCAGTATATTAATTATTCTCGAAACTGTAAAACAAATTGTTTAATCATGATAGGATTAGAATTCATAAGATATATTAATTTCGAAGAGCTAACATATTCATGTTGTTCTTTACTAAAAGGGGGAAGAATTGTAATAACAGCTTTTACCACCCCTCGTCAGCTAGAGCTAGTACTGGAATAGCCAGTTTCGAGAGAGTAGAATGTGTTGTTCATTTTCGAACAGCTGAGAATTAGCTGTCGGTATAAAAAGAATAAACGGAACGTTTATGTTCGATTTCTTGTTTCTGAAGTGAAGACTAGTAGACTTGTTTGCTTTACCGAGAAGGTCCGAATTCCGCGAGTGTTAAGTATTCAAAATAAATAACTCTCACCCGTTTTGTTTACATTTGCGACATTCGCTCTTTTGTTAATTCTATCTAGAATTATTAATAAGTTAATAAGTGGCCTTCTCTTCTTTCGTTAAAAAGCACCACTTTGACGAATACGGAGACATTCCTAACCCACACTAAATATTAAATTACTGTTCAAACGAACAAGAACGGGACAGTGAATGGTATGTCCGTTTTTCTGTGGAATAATATCTCATGTATAAGAGAAAAACTGTCGACCAACATTTAAAAAGGGAGGATAAGCCAACTGTCAAACAGAACGAGTGAGAGTTCATTTTCCTATGCTGCTCATGCAAAAAATAATTCACTCGTTCTGTTTGACAGTTGGCTTATCCGCCCTTTTCAAATGTTGGTCGACAACTATTCCAAGATCATCTAAGTTGGGCTATCACATTATTGTTTCCTAAAAATCTTTTAAAATTTATGAAATGGAGTAATTCGACCTGGACAATAGTCGGGTATCCACCTTTTCGCGTGCTTAATGGCGGATAGTGGGCGCAACTTTTGGAAAATATTTCAATGCTTTTGGCAACTTTGCTAACGTACGCTTGACAGTTTTGCAAGGGGAAAATGTCAACATGACGTGAGCAGAGTTGCCAAAAGCATGTTATTTTTTCCGTTAGTTGTACCCACAAGCCATAAAGCCCTATAAATGTATATCTTTATAGGGCTTTAACTAGCCGCCATTAGGCATGCGAAAAGGTCGATATGCTGTCCTTACTCGCTGCCGCTCATTCGGACTCTACTGAGAGATAACCCCTACTAGTCTACCCCTACTAGTAAACCTAGGAAAACGCATGCCCCTAGATAGAGGTGATTTCCGACGGCGGGTCGCCGGCGAACACTCGCGGCCCATGGCCGTCTCGCCCTGAATCATCTAGGAAACATTTGCCATTATGCCACCTTCTTATAATGAACGACACTCATCGGTTCATTTTTGCTAACACACCTAAAAATGTATGTTGTCAAATTCGGATTTCACGATACGCTTTTGGTTTCCTTTATTATTAGATATCCTTATAAAACACGCGAGAATAACTTTGAATACATTAAAAATATTCTTATCAACGGGCCTTATTCTGCGAGGCGAGTGACGTGACACGACAAATTAAAATTTGCTGCCACTCGCGTTTCAACTAGCCCTGCAATTGCCCTGTACTCTAATAGCTGGCTGCGATGTCTGTCATATAAAAACAGAAGGTCAAGTTTCGATAACGTAATGTAGCATCTAGGCTTTGCTTCGCCACTCGCGTTTCGTTCGGCGTTAATCGAGTCGAATGGGATAACATTGAAGTTTTCACATGGACCTTTCGCGGCATGTCACTCGATTTGCAAAACACGGAAATAAATGCGCACCGAAATTTAACTTTTCACGTCACTTGCCTCGCAGAATAGACCCCAAATCGGGAAAATGTTGATTCAGGGTAAAATACTTCGGGAAAATAGTCCGTTCGGGGAGAAATAATTCGGGAAAATAGTCAGTTCGGTGAAAAATAATTCGGTGAAATAGTCTGTTCGGGGATGGTGTTCTTCGGGTAAATATTTTTCGGGGAAATAGTACACTCGAGCAAATATCATTCAGGAAAATCGTTTTCGAGAAAACAGTTTTCGGGAAAAAGTCTTACAACCATAATTTTGTGTGTTTAATGATACGAATTAAGGGGGGACCCTACTCTGGAAGACCGAAAAATAATATATTTTCGTAATTTTTTTTCAGATGCTAGAATTATAGTTAAGTGTTGGGGTATTTTGGTTATTGGTTAAGGTATATTTGAAGATATATTTTGTATTTTTTGGATACCAGAATAGTTATTATTATGCTGGTGGCAGATGGGCGTGTGAATGCCCTCTAGAAAATAGTTTCTTGCTGGCGGTACGTGCAGGGAATCGTAGAACGGATTTCAAGGAAGATTTTGAAGCTTTAGGTTAATACCTAAATTGTTACGTAGCGGTTTTTGAAAATTCGAAAAATTACCAAAATGGCGGCAATTTTTCCAAAAGAAACGTGTTTTTTCATCAAAAATCGCCAATTTAGAGCTCATAAAAAATTGAAAAATTGAGATATCAAAAAACGGCTACGTAACAATTTAGATAATTCATTTTACATGCTGAAAAAAAATTTCAGCCGAATCGGTCTACTAGATTCTGAGATACACATACCGCCAGCTAAAAAAACATGGCTTTGGGGAAAACGCGTTCAAAGTTTCGTACAGCAATGGACTTCCCTTTAGGTGACTTCACAATATTTACCGTAAGTTTTCAACGAGATCAGATATTAAAAAATCCTTTTGGCATGACATTTCTGAAGGTGTAAGCGTCAAGAAAATGCAAGTCCAGAGTCCAGAGTCCAGAGTAGGGTCCCCCCTTAAACATAAATTTCCACTATATTCATAAAAGCTCATTTCCAAAATAAATAATCGAAAAACGGTATTTTGATCGCGTCTTTATTAAGACCGAGTGTAAATGACTAAATTAATTATTAGCTCTAGCGAACTTGTTGCTTTGGTTATTTAGAAACTATATACTGCTATAACTATATACTAACTATATACTAATAAACAAATAAACAAATAACTTGAAATAGGTCAATAGTATTTATATTAGCGTTCTATTCTGATATAAATGCCAAACCCAAAACAAGGGTCAAAAAACGCGGATTTTATTCATTTGGTAACAGTAAAAAATATGAGCGGTAAATGGCACCCATATGGGCGGTGAATGGATCATCATATTTCAAGTGAGCGGTAAAAGGGGTCATGAGATTGGATTACTTTTTTTTTAAAGTCACTATTACTAAATATTTAAAAACCAAGTAAATTTTTCTTGTAAACACAATTGTTTTCTCTATCTTATGACGCAAATTGGGTTTCGATGGACCTCAATTTAGATTTGCTATGGACAAACTAACTTAGAATCGTTTTGAATGAGCGGTAGATGGCGACCATACGGTAATTTGATATCTGTGCTTGGGAAGTATACCAGAAAGAGTGACAAAATCCTCTCGTCCTAACAAGATTTCTTAAGACTACGACAAACCTAGTCCGGGTAGATGTCCTTGCTTTCAACCTAGTTTATTTTTAAACATTGAACCTAGTCCAAATTGATGTACTTAAGGTGAAACAGCAAAGTGAGCAGCAATCTTTTTCTTTTGCCAGATTGTATCCACATTCGCGATTACGAAGTTGCTAAAATTTGTTTGGTTTTTGCATGAGAAAAAAGTGAAGGAAGTATTTTTACTTGTGTTTTCACGCAAGTTTTGACAATGGGTTTTCGTGTAAGTACGAACAGGATTAACAATCACTTTAGCTTTCGCAGTCGCGAATAGGTACTGCAAGAATCTTTTCGGAACTGTATAAGGAAACACGGCTGAAGGGATATTTGTGCATGTGAAGTAACGCAGCAATTCTCAAAGTGAGGAAAATCAGCGACTCTTTTATCCGAGAATAGTTTTGAATACAATTGCTGCTTTGCGTCAGTTACCTGCCTGCAATTCATTACTGTTCAATAGTCCAGCATTCTTTTTTTCGAAAATGATGGAGAAGACAAGGCAGACGGGATCCGTGGTAGTGCTAATGTTTATTTGACCGTCTACTACTCAGTATAAGGCATTTTACAAACAACTTTAACTTACTTAGTAGCTTTCAGTCATTAAAATTAATAAAACGATCTGAGAAATTATCGACTTGCGAAAATTTGGATTTCTCAACCTGTAGCACAATCAAACCATTTTAACATAACAATTTTTTGATTACAACAAAATACATATACTTATATGTGAATAGTGTTTGATATTAACGAGAGAATTTTGTTAATAGCTGGGTGCGTGAGGGAGATACGGTTCGTTAATTGGGTGTTCGTTAGTTGGGCCATGCTCCAACTTGAATGTTAAAATTCTATTGAACTTTTGATTTGAGTTTAAAAATTTCAAACAACTGTCAGTCGCCCCAATTAGCGTATCAGATGAAGTGCAGTCGTGACCAAATTAACGGATTTAGGCTGTACTCCGATTCTGGCACTGGTCAAAATATTTGTTTTTTGGCACCACAAATTACATAAAATGCATACCAAAATACGATACAATTATTTAGCACTATTATTGCGGAGTTTCCACCTATTTAGAGTCCCACGCGAAAATTATTAGCGTGGTTATTTTCTGCGTTTTTGACATATGTTTGCAATTTAGCAATTTAAACCATCAGGTTTTCGTTATTGCCTCCCCACTACCCCCCTCCTTGCTTGACAAGCATATTTTCAATGCATTTAGTAAGTACAGGATTATCTATACCTATAAAAAAGGATTTCTGTCTGTCTGTCCGTATGTTCCTTATAGAATCGAAAACTACTGAACCGATCGGCGTGAAAATTTGCATGTGGGGTTTTTGGGGCCAGGGAAGGTTCTTATGACCCCTCCCCCCACTAAGAGGGAGGGGGGTTCCTATACAAATGAAACACAAATAACCTCATAACTAGAGAACTAATCAAGCAAATGGAACCAAATTTGGCATGTGTGAGGTTTTGAAGGTAGGAATTCATTTTATGATGGTTTGAGACCCCTCACCCCTGTGTTAGGGGGATACGGACTGGACTGGGGATAAGGACATCCCTGTGATAAGGGGAATCAGCGTCGGAGGCGCCGGCCACTGCGGAGGGGCAGCCGCACGTAGAGATCACCTCTATGTAGGTTTATTTATTTTCCTAGCTCTACTGACCTCTATTACTTTCCTTCAGTTGGGTCACCCTGCAAAATGGTACTTTCTACGAAAAGATTTTCCGTGAAATGGTACATCCCGCATAAGGTTTTTCGCGAAATGGTATTTTGCGAAACTCTATATTCTGCGTTATGATCAACTGAGAATTACTGTTCCGCAAAATGATATTCGGCGAAATGGTTTGTAATGATGTCGAATATTTAAATGCTATTCGCTTTATTTTATCAGGCTAAGCAATGGGGGGAGTTGCTTTCTACTTTACTGCGAGGAAAACTTGTATATTAAAACACCCATGAACTCCCCAGAAACTTACAAAACTCGAGATTGTGACAAAGGTCATCCGAGATTCACGATTTATGTACAACACAGCTTAATTTGTGGCAATACGAAATTTGTCGGGTCACCTAGTTATTATTAAAAAAGAATTTGCGTAGGACTCGTAAAATTGCTGCATGGCACAATATTTACTTAACGCTATTTTACGCCACACATATGTCAATATGGTGTGAAAGACAAGTCAAGGTTTCTTCGCAAAAACCTGCCTAACGTAGCTCTACGCCAGCTACGCGGTTGGGTCTGGAATACAACCTTTCTGGTTTTTTACGCTTACAGAAAATTATCGTTTCTCGGGTATGAAATGGGGAAGGCAAATGAGGAGCGTCCAATATAGCTCTAGCTATCCCAAGCCCCTACCAAGCGTCTCCACGTGGCCATACCCGGTAATGCTCTATTGAGTAGCCAAGCTAGGAGCTGCGTACTGTGTGGATCCCGGCTGCCTGATCTCATAATCAAGGTTTTGGGCATAATATAAGTTAGGAAGCATATACTGCTTTATAGTGAAAACTTTGGCCAATACGAGTGTTAATACAGCACATGGATATTGGATACCAGAAGAAAAATTAAATTAATTATTAGAAGCATTTATGGAAACTAAAAGGATGCAACTCTATTCCATTCGAAGGACTGCTGGTGAGATTGTTCTATTTTTACCCATATATACCACATTTCATAAATAAACTAGAATCGGGAAGAGGGAGGGACCATCAGAGCACTTGTTTGAAGCGGTGGGCCTAGGGAGAGTGAAACAGTCAACTTTCTAGGGTTAATCTTGGCCCGATTAACAACACATCGTGGATAATGAGCGGGTTCTTCTCCCCACCTGCTGGAGTCATTCTGCATTAAGACGGTTTATTCAACGATTGACTGAGGTGACTTAGCCCTTGGAAGGAGATTCTCTAAGTCCCTGGTACGTGTAAGTGATGTTGCTTATCGACCAATTCCCTTTTGGCCCTTCATACAAGAGTTGGGAAGCATGACCAATCGTTGAATATGTTCAACTCTTTTTGACATGATAGGCTCATTGCTATGAACGGATGTTCTGCTAAGGCAGGTGGTAGTACCATATATTCATATTCATTACAGAAAATTATCGTTTTTCGTCTAGTGGCTCTATTCAGTTGAGCATTAACGGTCACTTCTTTCAACGGTGCTTGCATTCTGTAACAAAACGTGTCAAGACAATTCTAACATGTACTATAGTATGCTTTACCGTTTTTGCATTACAATTTTGTATAAAAATTATCACAAAATATCCTAATTTAAAAAAAAAACTTTTTTAAAGTCTGAAATTTGGTACTATGCGCACCTTTACCCAAAACTAACTGTCATTTTGAAAATTATATTTACCATCAGGAACCCTACTAAGACTCCTGTCATATATTAGCTGTCGACTATGTCGATCCCACAGTAAATAGGTATAAGTGTTTGTGTGCATCGCGAAACGATTTCGCTATGGAAAAAAAATCGTGATGAATATAAATCGCGTATACGTATACGGGGCGAAGTGTGCGAAAGATAAATATCAGCAATCTCTATATTTAACCTTAGATTATTAATAGTACCTGAAGTATTCCACCACCACGGGAATGACACTTCCAACCTGTACAAAAAAACGTAGCCAACATAGAGCGGGCCCAAGCTGACAGCTTCATAGATGGGCTCAAGCAGACAACCGAGTCGCATGTATAAATTGTTAAATTTTGTTAGTTTTAGTTCGATTTTAGCCAAGGTTTTAGCATCACATAGCCAATGTCAGGCAGATGCGAAATTACACGAATTGATGCGAAATACATGAAACTGTGAAAATGGTTAGTTAAATTCGTTTTGTGAAATCGCTTTGCGTTTGCCGCCTTTTCATGTGAGCAACGAAGTGTGACGTCATATCAGCCCCTGTCCACCACGCACACATATAAATATTTTTTGACTTAAGCTGGGCTGATGCTGTTTGCAGTAGGAATAATATCAACATCAAATTTTAAACTCCGGGATCCTCTCCCCCACTCTTTGCTCCCCTCTCACTCCTCTCCTACATAAACGAGCAGCTAATGCCATTCTCGTTAGTGACGAAACCGCAAATTACTTCATAGATATGGGTCATTCCATGCCAAGTGACCGAGAAAAAGTTCAAACGTGTAATCGACCTTCACGAATTTGAACCAAATTTTGTCAGATTGTTCGTTTTCGGCCAGGAAGTAAAAATCCAAAATTTGGAGCCGATCGGATATTTCCTCTATTAATGGGAGCACCTCCATTTTTAAGGAAATTACCCCTTTTTGTCAAAACCTCTTATTTTCTTTTGCTTATATCTCCGGAAGTATTAGGTTTATAAAGACACTATTTTCACATTTTCAAAGGAAATCGCCCAAGGAATTCGTAAAAGATATTATTTTTAAGCACCAGTGCTGCCAAATATTTTAAACTCAGTTTGAAAACTAAATTCACATTTTTCTCTCAATGAAGACAATTTAATCTCAAAAATTTCAACTTCATCGTGTTCCGCAGATTTTTTTAAGTAGGACTACTTCTTTGATTTCTATATTGGGGTGCACTTTAGAAAAACGAAAAGGGAACATGTAACGAAAAGTGGTTATGGTTTGCACGCTTATAACTCAGTCATCCGTCAACAGATTCTAGAGATATTGGTATCAATCGATTGGAAATTTTTCAAAAAATCCATAACAATACAATAGATTCCTAGTTTCCCAAACAGACGTTTAATAATTGAGAAAATATTAGACGTATATTCATTATTTCATTATTTTCATGTTTTTGCCTTCCCACGCCAATGCTTCCCTAGCACAGATGACAGAAATATATACGAGATGAGCTATGGGTTAAGCTGACCTTTGATTGTATTTAATTTACGCTCTATAGAATCCGCTCGAAAGTTGTTGAGCTTCAGTGGGTGCTGCTTGCTCGGAATAAGGCATCGAAGACATTCAAATTCACCAAGCAAGACGCCAACAAACCGAAGAAGCCACCGACTCGCCCGCCAGCGAACGATATGGTTTTTGCCAGTATCAATACCCAGTAAAATCAATGGATCCTCGCTGCAAGCCGTTAGAAGTAAATCGCCGCTAGCCACAATTGTGACGTTCCAAGGTTGGACACATTTGTGAAAAAGGTTTTGAAATTAGCTGTCGAAAAGCTGGTCCAAACAAAAAGAACAGGCGCTTCCGATTTGTTCAAGGTTGATAAAACGGACGAAAACAATATCTTTGCTAACTGCTGCAAAGGCGGCTCCGATTAAAGCTGTACTACTGGAGTAAATAGGCGGGTGCCCCCGAACAAAAATCTACTAAGCCAATGAAAACCGTAGCAAAGGCACCGAAAGCCCCAGTCAAAGGAAGTCGTTCCAGCGGAGAAGGTGCCTGTTGCCTAGATGTAAATTCCTTGATTTGCATTACTAATATCTGGTAGAAAACAATCAGTTCTTTTAAGAACTACTGAATAAAACTATTCGAAGCAGTTTTAAATTGATTTTTCTCACATTTTAAAGTGATGTTGGCAGTTTAGTATGAGCGTTCGAAGTATGAGCCCGTCAGAAATTACATGTATAAACTGTATTAAGAGTAAGACAAACCTTCCGAAGAATATTTCTGAACAAAATTGTTCATATACCTACACATGCAAAATAATACGAATTTAAGATTCTTTCTAAAATCATGAAACGAGTAAGCCACACTATCTGGCAAAAGAAAACTGCGCCACTTCGTAATTCGAGACTAAGCGTTTAGTGAGAAAATCGAATTGCATCTTCATTTATATATTAGGCCCTAAAAAGGGCTAATTGTTGTATAGTTACAGAAGCCTGACCAGATACATTTACTATAGGCCGGTATACTTTGGTACCTTCCGAGACGGCGCGCTTGGCAAAATCACCCGGCACAACCACACACAACTGTGAGTGCACGTCTGCCATGCCCGTTGCCGTGCCATCCCTGTCGGCATTAAATGAAAGAAAATAGCGTTGCTCTCCTAGTGGCGTGGCTTCTTCTTCTTTTTCCTATCGCGCTTTGCGGCCTTTCCACTGGTTTTCGGTGGCATGAAGACGATGCTTCATTTTAGGTTGCTCTGCAGAAACTGGTAGCTCTTCATTAAGGAAGCACCGGACACCGGTTTGGTTCAAACAATGTACGGTTTCGTTGTACCGCCTTTCTTTCGTGTCTATGATTCTCTGCCCTACGTTGACCCGCCTTTGTTACAACTTGCTGCCGTTTGCTCTGGTATATAATCAGAAGTAAGCCGGCGAACGACATCATTTTCGCATTGGCATCGGTACGGTACAGAACAGACAGAGAGTTGCAATTATATCTGCCTCACTGGACTCGGCAAACTGGTAAAACGCAGCGCAGCGGCAGCAGCAGCAGCAACGGATCATTGTTTGGTGTAGAGTGCGCCGAACGCGTTGGTACCGGAGCATCGATCTATTATCAGCTATATCAGAATATTTGGTTGCGGGAGCGGAAGAGCTTGAATCAATGGAAAATGCTCTGTCCGATAACCATTGTCACCATTGCCCTAGGAGGTGTTGTTTCAAACATTCAAGCCATTCTGCTGGCCGGATTTTCAACCACATAATTTACCACAACCCGTCCTTTTTAGGACGAACGAATTTGTTTATGAAGAGATGAAAATTTTCTGTATACTAAATTTCCAAATGTCGCTGATTCTTTAAATCATGAAGAATTTCTTCTGATTTGATCTTGAAAACGTTAAATATGTGGTGACTCACCATGCGGTCTTCTAACTCATGACGTTGCTTTAATTTTATTTTTGCTAAAAAATTTTGCCTTCCCACGCCAATGCTTCCCTAACACGGATGACAGAAATATATAGGAGAAGAGCTATGGATTAAATTCCCTTTGAATCAAAGGGATCCAAGTTTGATTGTATTTAATTCACGCTCTATAGAATCCGCTCGAAAATCGTTGAGCTTCAGCTGTTCTTCCCCGGAATAAGGCAACGAAGACGTCCAAATTCACTAAGCGAGACGCCAAGTCAACGGATCCTCGTTGCAAGCCGTCTAGAAGTATATCGCCGCCAGCTACAATTGTAACGTTTCAAGGTTGGACACATTCGTGAAAAAGGCTTTGAAGTTAGTTTTCAACAAGAGAAAGCTGGTCCAAACAAAGAACTGGCACTTCCGGTTCGTTCGCCTACCAAACTTGCTAGCGAGAAGCAAGATTACTAAGTCAATGAAGACCATAGCAAAGGCATCGAAAACTCCAAAGCCAAAAGAAGTTCTAACGGAGAATGCGGTCCGAAAAAAGCTGCTGCCAAGCAGTAAATTTCTTCGATTCGTATTATTAACAGCTGGTAGAAAACAATCAGTTCTTTTAAGCACTACTGAATAAGTATATGAAGCAGTTGAATTGATTTTGCGAACGGCATCATTTTCGCGTTGTTTGGGTTACAAATAATAATGAGAGTTACGATTTTATCTCCCTGTCCGGACGCGGCAAAGGTGGTAAAACTCGGCAACAGCCGATTATTGTTTGGTATGGAGTGGAAATTACGCCGACCGTGTTGGATTAGAAACATCGATCTATTTTAAACAAAGCTGTCAGACTGGTGCAGTATTTTGCTTACGAATGATTAAACTAAAACTTCCATTCTTTACTTTGCTTGTTTATTATTTAGCTGCGAAAATAGTAAAACTTCTGCGACCTTGCCATTTCCAGCACACCACAGACGACCTTCATAGCGTAATGGCGAATTGCTGTAAATTACGGCATCACGAAACAAAATACAGATGCCAGCGGTCCAGTGCCAGTCCAGGCAGAATCGTAATCGTGTTCCCAACCTTCCTTAACAAAACAGCAGCGTGTCCATGATGTAGTCGAAACAAATCGTATCACATACACATGTGTTATAAAGCTGCCTAGCGGAACCAGGGATGCCAGATTTTTGCAAAAAATAATCTGTATCTACCCGAAACTGTTCGAAATAATTCCCCAAATCTGCACCAACATGTATCACATGTAAGAACACAATTTTTTAATGCGCAACTTGAGTATTTATATATGAAATTCATACAAATATCACCGGCTTTAGCATTGGGAGACGAATTGCACTACATTCGTAGTCCTACTTCAAGCCTGCGCCCGTGTCACTAGGCATGGACCCTTGTACTTTTTTACATAAGAATCACTCATCGCCCCGAGGTATTCTTTGCCGATCCCGAGATACGGCGTTTTAAAGCAAGCAATTTCCCATTTTTAATCTAAAACTAAGAGCAAAATAACTTTTTTTTGGAGCAGTAATTCTCCTCAGAGTCTCCTAGCAACAATAAACGCAATAAACAAGGAAGGTAAGAGCTCATGTCTATTAATGAGATGAAAAACAGTTTACAAGACTATGATCAAACAACTAAGGTATATTTTACGCCTTTTTGAAGTAATATTTTCTCATCTAGTACTGTAAATCAAACGAAAAACAGAAAAACTGGCAACACTGTTAAGAAAAACTTTGCTATATATATTGAATAAATGCTTTCCCGATATGGCAAAGTAGTTTTACATTGCGAAGAGAATCACTGCTTAAAAAAAGTGATTTTGCTTATTTTACATAAAAAATGGTGTATTACTTGATTTAAAACGCTATATCTCGGAATCGGCAAAGAATACCTCGGGGCGATAAGTGATTCTTATTGAAAGAAAAATATAAGTTGAGTTTAAAAATACTTGGCAGCACTGATAATCAAAAATAATATCTTTTTCGAATTCCTTGGGTGATTTCCTTTGAAAATGTGAAAATAGTGTCTTTCTGAACTTAACCCCTCTAAGGTCTACATCATTTTTAGCACCGCAAAATTCACTAAAATGGCCATAACTTTTTAATTTTTCAATATTTTTTCACCAAATTTGGGAATTTTGCCGAAAATATTTTCTATTTTCATAATATCTATAGATAATGGCCATATGTCATATGGTCCCGGAGTTATTCCGGAGTTCCTTGGGGGACCAAGATATGGCTTTTTTAGATAAAGTTGCCAAATATCTAAAATTTGTTTGAAATCTGTTGATTTTTGTAAACATATCATCGACTGTGGACATATCAGTTACTTTGCCGCAGTTATGAGCCATGCTGCGCGCCATCCGGATCCGGGGGGACACTATGAATCCGGAACCGGTTCCCGTAACGGGACATTTCAGTATCAGTAAAGCATGTCGTGTTGCATATCCAAAAACATCAGAATTCGATAAAATAGCGATTGGCGAACATCTCATGTCTTTCAGAGGCCATATGGCCGATTCCAGGTCCCGGACAAGTTCCTCCGAAATCCGTTCCGTGCTTGAATCAGAAAAGAAACCCTCCCCGGACCCGGAACCGGTCATACGGCCTCTGAGAGACATGAGATGATCACCAATCGCTATTTTGTCGAATGCTGATGTTTTTTGATATGCGACACAACATGCTTTGCTGATGCTGAAATGTCCCGTTACGGGAACCGGTTCCAGATGTATAGTGTCCCCCCGGATCCGGATGGCGCGCAACATGGCTCCTAACTGCGGCAAAATAACTGATATGTCCACAGTCGATGATATGTTTGCAAAAATCAACAGATTTCAAACGAATTTTAGATATTTGGCAACTTTATCTAAAAAAGCCGTATCTCGGTCCCCCAAGGAACTCCGGAATAACTCCGGAACCATATACCATATGGCCATTATCTATAGATATTATGAAAATAGAAAATATTTTCGGCAAAATTCCAAAATTTGGTGAAAAAATATTGAAAGATAAAAAAGTTATGGCCATTTTAGTGAATTTTGCGGTGCTAAAAATGATGTAGACCTTAGAGGGGTTAATATTGCTTGAGATATAAGCAAAAGAAAAAAATATTACATAAAAATTGGGTATCGCTTGCTTTAAAACCCTGTATCTCGGGATTGGCAAAGAATACCTCGGGCGATAAGTGATTCTTATGTAAAAAAATCTGCAAAATACGATAAAGTTGGAATTTTTGAGATCAAATTGTCTTCATTGAGAGAAAAATGTAAATTTAGATTTCAAATTGAGTTTAAAAATATTTGGCAGCACTGGGGCTTAAAAATAATAAAAATATTTTCGAATTCCTTGGGTAATTTTCATTAAAAATGTCAAAATAGTGTCTTTCTAAACTCAATACTTCCGGAGATATAAGCAAAATAAAATAAGAGGTATTGACAAAAAAGGGTATTTTTCATAAAAATGGAAGTGCTCCCATTAATCGAGGGAATGTCCGATCGGCACCAAATTTTCGATTTTTGCCTTCTGACCGAAAACGAACAATCTGGCGAAATTTGGTTCAAATTCGTGAAGGTCGATTACACGGGGCTTCGCGTGGAATGACCCATATGTAACTCTTTGATTTCTTCATATAACGCGTAAGTGCCCGGAAAAATAACCATGATACGAAGATAAAAATTATTGTAACAGTAAGATACAAAATATAGTAAAAACAATAAAATTTATCGTTAGAAAAGATAATCAAACTATCAAACTTATTGGTGTTCACCATAACTTTCATGGTTTTCAGAGATTCTACCATAAAAATGACGGGTTAAGTATTTTAACAATAAAAACATCTAGTTTTTCACGAACAAAAATTTTCATTTATAGGTAAAGTTGTCGTCCTTTTATAGTAGTTTTTTTAGAAGAAAAAAAAATATTAAAAAAGGCAGCAAATTTATGGTGAAATATGGCCAATAGGACACCATACGAACCGTTGCTTTTCAAGAATTGGCGCTTTTCTAGTGGTAGTAAAATCAAAATGTCTCACTTATCTATGTTTACCTACGTGAAAAAACAATCACTAATCTAATTTAATTTGCAGTTTTTTTTAATTTTCATGATTTCTGCCTAATTTGATAAAAAAACAATCTTTTCTTATACCTCTCCATAGCATCTTACTACCAATAATCCGCAAACCCGGAAAAGTGATTTGAGAGCCAGGAGCTGAATATGTTTGTGACATTTCAATTCGAAAAAATCAAATTTCGCAACATGAACGCAATAAATAAAACCAATGTTTACCAACTATTTATTGGTTCAGGTGTCAAACGTTATATTGCGATTAGCGATAAACACAAAAGAAAATTAGATGCATGAGAGAGTAATGTTCCAGCTTTGAATAAATTTTTTGTCGCGCAAAATTGAGTTGTTTCCGAAACGTACAATATGCGTTACAAAGTAACGACATCTGTTGTATTCAACAAGGAAACATTGATAATTTCAAGCATACTCTCACGCATGGAGCATGATGAAACACTAGCGCCAACTTCTGTTATTTATTATCAGAAACTAGAGGCGGTGTCCTATTCTATAGAAATGGCAACACTGTACTGAACGGCGGTTGTTTTTGTCTCTGTTTTCTCGCAGTTTTTGCTATTTTATACATGTTTATCGTTAGTTTTATATATTGTTCATAATTCGGGCAAAGTGTAAATAAAGGCCTTATTCGGCGTTTCATTGTCGAAACAACGCTACTGGAATTTAACCGAAGTGATTTTTTGTGATTTGCTGCTACATAGTTTTGCTGGATTTGTTTGTTTACATTGTGCCCAGCAGCCGATAAATTGGGCGATACCGTATCGTTACCCGCTATATCGATACTCGCGCACGCAGCTAATAGCATACCTACTGGTACACACCAAACACGATTTTCGTTTTTTTTTTTTGTCAAAATGACTGATTGTACCGCTTGCGATCGATATGCGAAAATGATAAAGAACGAGGAGGACCTTTTAAGATGCATGGGTTTTGCGACACTCGGTGCGCTGGCTTGAACGCTCCTTTTATGAAATTCGTCCAGTCAAACAACAATTTGTTTTGGATGTGTGATGAATGCGTTAGGCTTATGAAATTTCTCGTTTTAAAAGCACCGTTTCGTCCCTGGGAAAAGTGATATCGTCCGTCGTAGCAGGACAAATGAGCGAAATCTCGGAGCTAAAAGACGAAATCGTGCGGAACAACGAGGTAGCCAAACTCGCCGATAAGGTCAATGCGGCAACCCCGATGCGAATACCAGCTCGCGATCGTCCTGCTAAACGTCGTTGCGGTGACTCGGAAACCCCGAATAAACTGACTACTGGCACCAAACTCGTTGAGAACCCCAAAAACCTTGTGGTCAGCACCCCCCCTCCAAGCTATTCTGGGTGTACCTCTCGCGTTTCCACCCTACCGTGACCTCTAAGGTTGTCGAGATGGTTTACGAAATCAGGAGCCCGTTCTTGTAGTTTCACTGGTGAAAAAGAGGGCCGACCTTCAATCGCTCAACTTCATTTCCTTCAAAGTTGGCATTCCCCAGGCGTACAAAAATGCGGCCTTGAACCCAGATACTTGGCCACAGGGAATTGCATTTAGGGAATTCGACGATGCGCGAACGAATTCAGCGGTATGGCTACCCCCCATCGCTCCCGATCCTCCCGCTACTCCTCTAGTTGGACAGAATGATAACTCCGGTGCTGGCTCATCATCTGTAACTCCAATGGTGCTAACTCTAGTTCCTTTAGAATTCCCTTCGACTTCAGCTCTATCGCTGACCCCTGCAGTAGAGGGACCATAGTTCCCGTAACACCGACGATACTTGACTGCAATGAGTTTCCACAGCCCGACTTCTGTCAAATCGACGCTACTGCCATCTCCAAACGACCGATTATTTCACCAAACATGACACTGGGACGCACTGTTGTTAGTATTATGGATGCCCCCGACCCCCCACCGTAGTCGCGCTATTGCCGCCAGCGTTCATCAGTCGTACCGGTCCTACGCGTGAGTGCGGGGAAAGGGGCTTCCAAAATTCTCTTCACGGCAAGTACACATTTGTTAATATACATCCGGCGACTGATTCGTACCGTGTTTCCAGTACTACGCATTTGCATGATCCGACATCGGTCCTTACTGAACGACACTCCAACTGCTGAACTGACATTCCACCAGAACGATCGTGACCTCAGACATCCGCATGTTTCCTCGTCCAACGTGATACTGGGACGCATTGCAGATGGAATTATGGACGCCCCCGACCCCCCCGCCGCAGTCGAGCCTTTTCAGCCAGCGACCAGCAGCCGTCCCGGTCCTGCTGATCCCAGCCCCACTGTTGATCCGTTCTTCGCTTCTAGTTCATCGCCATCGAGCCTCTTAAAACTCCATCCCGTTCACGTCTATTACCAGAACGTTGGTGGTATGAACACGAGTGTTCCTGACTAGCTGCTAGCATGCGCCAACAGTCCGTACGAGATAATTGTGCTGACCGAAACCTAGCTTGACAACCGTACGTGCTCTCGGCAGATATTTGGGCCGAACTACGAAGTCTTTCGCTATGATCGAAGTGTGCTCAACAGCCGCAAAGCTACGGGAGGCAGAGTCTTGATTGCGGTCCACCGCCAGTTGCAGACCTTCGTCATCGAAAACGTCGAGTGGTTGCCGGTCGAGCAAGTATGGGTAATTATCAAACTTTCAGACCGTAGACTATTGTTGTGTGCTATCTACGTGCCTCCTGACCGCATCCGAGACCCGGTTATTCTGAATGCACATATTAATTCAGTTAACCGTTATGTGTTCGAAAGTACCTTTTCAGATTTCAAAGTAAGAAATTCTAAAGTTTTCTTCGACCCATGATACTGAAACTCTGTGACATCTTAGAATTAGCTAAATTATAACATTTTATAAAATAAGTTTTCATGTAGCACTTAAGGGGGAGGAATGGCGGGGTTTCAAAATTTTTTACCCTTTAAGTGCTCGACAAGGGTACCCGGGTACCCACAAATTGAAATGCTTGAACTTTGGCAATATTCGACCGATTTGGATCATCTTACCACCTAAAGATTCAGGAACTTATCCACTTCCAGTGGGGTTACAACAGAACCGGATGTGGTTCTTCTGGTTCCCGGAAATCCGGTATTCCGAGGATGTGTTCCGGAATTAAAGCACTTTTTATGATTTTGGATGTAATCATAGTAATATGGGTATCCAAAATTCCTCAAATTACTCCGAAAGGTCATTTTCATTGTTTTAAAACAGTATAATGATTTATCCTCGTAATGGCCATTCTGGAATAAGTTCCCATGGGACCTCCGATGCCACAAAACTGTTTGGATTGCAACGCTGGCAATATGGGTATCTAAATTCATGAAATAAAATTACAAGATTTTGAAGACTAGACAATAATTAATCCAAGTACAAAAGAAAACTTCTTTTCAGTTATTTTCTATTTTTTCTACGAGTTACGATGTTTACACAAGAGATTTGTGCCATATATGTGTATCGGTGTATATATATATATCGGTGAGATCGTTGCATAGCGACGTGTTGGTAAGTACATCCAGTACGATTGCTCTAAGATCGGGGGTTCAGTTGAAGACACGCAGTCGGGGCGAACAGTCGGTTGAGCCAGAATAAGGTCGTGCTCGCGAGTTCGGGTTAAGTCAGTACAATGGCGACGAGGATAAAAATCGGTGAGTATCAAAGGGGGAAATTTTGATTTCTTCCAATAATTATGTGCGGGTTGTGTCAGGGCGTGAACCGGTAAAGAGACAAATGACGCTTTTTGCAGCTAATGCGGAATAACGCGACTGTTTGAAGTTTGAAAATGGTGGCATTTCGTTTACGTATCATGCGCCATACTCTGTTAATAAAATTTCGCCTTGATGGGTACACGTGTTAGCGTTGCTGTTAATGTCGACATGGCTCAGTGGAGGAAGAAAGGGTGTGTCCGTGCTCGCGTGTGGTGGAAAAAATGCTAGCGGAAGGCTGACAACGGTGTAGAATGTAATCTCAACTAGCTGTGTGCTCAAAACTGTGCAATGCTCTAGTAGTGTGGGTTTCCGAGCGGTGGCTCGTGGCTGTTATGTTTTGTTCCTGTGTACTCTCGAAGTCTATGAAATAATATTGGGAATAAAGAAAAAAAAGTTATTCTTCGTGAATGTGTTATGGAACGGCCTTGTTCGTAGAGTCATACTTCGTGTATGAGTATGGAAGAAAATCATCCTTCGTGAATACGTTATAGAATGGCTTCATTGGTAGAAATATACTTCGTGTATTAGTAAGAAAATACGTAACGGAGGGGCATTGTATATGGCTGTGTGCTGACGTTTATCAATCTATGTGATTAGGATAAAATGATACAAATACAGGTTATCGTTGATATACAAAGAACATGATTTTCCAACAACGGCGTAAACGTAAATTAAGAATGCTACTACGTGGATAAGAATAGGCTTCGAATTTGCAATCACCTGACTGAGAAGTTTGTTTATGTTTAAAAGAAAAACTACGTGTACGTTATAAAACCGATAACTAGATCGGTACTGAATAATGAAATTTTACGCTTCGTGCAAATCTTGAATCTTGACGAGCGAGTGGTATTTTCGTTTAATTTTGTTTCTTCGTGTTTCTCTTGCAAATTGAACAGATGCAGCTGTTATGCCAGCTTTTAAAGTTGGTTCAGATCCTCGAAACGACTGGTTTAGGTGGAGAAAGGCCTTTGAAAGGTTTCTGGCTGCTAACGGAATAGAAGACGATCAGGAAAAATTAAATTTTTTACTGGTATTGGGAGGGATCGAACTTCAGACGTATTATGACAAAATTGATAAATTTCACATCGGCGTTCCGACTGAAGAAGGCAGCTCTGAATTAAGAATCCTCCAATACGAGTCTGCTGTTTTCTCGATTGAGAAATATTTCGCACCTCTACTCAATAAGCGTTTTGAAAGACATCAGTTACGAGCGCTTAAACAAGAGTTTGGGGAAAGTTTTGAAGATTTCGTGTTCAGGTTAAAGGAACAAGCTAACCGATGCAAATTCTTTGACAGCGATGATATGGTTGTTGACCAAATTATAGAAGGATGCAGCTCTGTGGAATTGAGGAAGAAATTATTGATGGAGGAAAAGGATCTTACTGAAGCTCTGATGTTAGGTAGAACAATCGAAGAAGTAGCAAAGCAAACCAAGCAGTACGGTAAAGGACTCTTGTCTGGTTTGGAAGGAGATTCAACCGTTTTTTTTTTTATAGTGTCTTTATTTACATTGTCATATACGATCTAAAATTTGTAATACAATATTGTGTTTCATTTGGTGTTTCTTCTAGATACATAATGTATTTTATGAATATTTTAAGTATTTTCCCTGCTTTTTGATTATTTAAACCGTTTAGTTCTGGATATTGCAGTTCCGCAAATGTCACACTACGGTTTCTTATTGCTGTTATGTTCGCTTTCGTTTCGCTCCACAAATCTGCGACTCTACCACATGCCGAATATTTGTGTTCTATTGATTCCATTTGATTGCATTGTGTGCATAGCGGATCAGGCCATCTCGTATCGTCCATTCTATGACGCAGTTCTTTATGTTCCAGTTTTCCATTAGTCTAGCGATAGTATACAATGTTGCAGAAATTCATCGAATCGAGTATTCATGAAGCTTTCAATAACGGCAGTACTCGAGCAAGTGAATGTAGTGGTTTGCGTCTTGAGTGAAGCTTTGCGTGCATACATTGGGTAACGCACGAATTCTTCAACTTAATTCCCGAACTTACACGAATCCACGCATACAAGTTCGGCTTATGTACGATTCATCAGTAATCTTCGATGCTTGCTCGTAATAAAGTTTGCCGTTCATTCGCGATTCTTCGCTTGATGTCCCATGTAGGTATTCGTTCATAAATATTCGCAGTGAACCATTCGCGATGAATATGGCGAATTGTGGTACATACTGGAGCGGCATTGCTCGACAAGAAACGCTAAAGTTAATCATTTTCATCATCTAATTAATGACAAGCCGCGTTGCGATTTTTTAATTTCAATTTGAAAATTCCAATTTCTAATTTAAAATTTGCCATAGCATATCAATCGAAAAAGAAAACAGCACGCTTTACCCGTAATAATTATTTTTAGGTGCTTCGCATCTAAATTAATTTTGTAGTGAGGTGCGGAATTCATGCATTAGTTTCAGAAAGCGAGAATGTTAGTATAATATTAGGATGGAATTAGTCGTCATCGATTCTGCAAATTTAAAAACCAAAATTAAAACAATAATTTTGTTCACGAAAATATATTTGCTGTGTTCAGATTGGCAAGAAGAATGCAGTGAATATATTTTTATAAACAGTACCACGCTTTTGGGACCAACAACTGCTTCTGAAATTGGGCTCTCCGACGAAAAGTTAATGACTGCTAGTTTCCCGTTAACATTAAAATATTAACATGCGTCATATTTCTTTTAACATGCATCATGTAACTTTTAATATGCGTCGTGTAACATCTAATATGTGTTATGTAACTTTTAACTTTTAAAAGGGTACATATTTGTTATATGTTACATACTCCTTAGGTGCGAAACAGCATACTATTAGTACTACTTACATGTTGCATGTTACAACTTACATGTTAGATATCAATTAAAATTATACAATCATTTCATTTTCATTTTAGAAATTCAATATCAACAGCGTCTTAGTGATATTGATATTAAATGTCAATCATTGCCGATTACAATACACAGCGCTGCTTTGTGTGAAAAGGGTTGAGCTTATAAATACAAAAGCAAAAGTCGCGTCCCAGGTCGTTTGCACCCTTGGTATATATATCACTATCTGATCAATCGATATTATTGATGACATCAACTAGACCAATTTTGTCTTTTTTGTTAATCGCTACTAAAAAATATCATTGCAAAAAACGAGCGCTAGTCAATCAAAAAAGTTTGATGCCAAAAATGGCTGCTTCCAAAACTGGAAACGCACGGAAAATTCCAAATCAGCGTAGGAGTCTAAAATTATTTATGCGCTAAAAATTCCGATTCGTTTCCACAAATTACATAATTAGAAATTGCTTTAGAAATAGAATAAAATTTATTTACATTTAAGTTAGAAAAAACTAGCCAACTAACCATACGCGCTGCCGAGTAAGCTGGCACGCAACGAGCATATTTTGTTATTCTTTACGAATGCCTTACAACGAATGATATACCTACTCTTCATAGCGCATCTTCGCCGGTTATTCGTCAACCAACTCATCCAGTAACACTTGCTTCGAAGTGATCGAATGATGTGGCTAAAGGTACCAGTACACTGTTTGCTTTATCGTCAAATTTTCTTCCTGTCAGAATTTGGGCAAATTTTGGTATTTGACAGACATATTTGTCTTGCCCAGTACACTGTTTGTCAAATTTGATGTCAAAAATTCGATCTGAGACGTTACCCGTGTTACAAAATCAAATAAATTTTGACATATTTTGTGGGGCCAGTACACTGTTTGCAAAACAGCATGAAATTCGTGAGATTATCAAATACATTCGGCCCGAAAATGTTTGCGCCAGCAGATTTCTGTGCAGATCAAACAGAGCAAATACGCAAAAAAAAGTACGCTCGCAAAGTGAGGCAATTCATTTAACAGGAAGCTGAAAGCCATTTTAATTTTTTTAAACACGTTTTAATACAGGCATTATTATTAATTCAAAATAATTAATACAAATTACTGCGGTATGAAAAAATGCAATTTATATACACTGAAGTCGCTTTTTACGAGATTTTTTACGCGACTATTTTCACGCGGTTTTCGGAATTTACGCGGTTTTTTTTACGCGGTTTTCGGAATTTAGGCGGTTTTCTGAATTTACGCGGATGTGGTCAAAACGTCTATTTTTACACGTAGTGTTGAAATCCACAGTTTTTTTACGCGAAATTTTGTTTTTTAAGCGGAATTTACGCGGTTTTTTTACCGCGGTTTTCGGAATTTACGCGGTTTTCAGAATTTACGCGGTTTTCGGAATTTACGCGGTTTTGATTTACGCGGGAGGTATCCTTCGCGTAAAAAGCGACTTGAGTGTAAATTCAATTTCTACATTTAGTGATGTCCGGTAATTTCTCGATTAATCGATTACAGCATGGAATAATCGAATAATTTGTAATCGAATACTGCCGACACGAGTAATTCATTAAGCGAATAGTTTAAATAAGATTAAAAAAATGAGAATAATCCCCATTAATCGTTCATAATCGAAAGATTAATCGAATAATTTAACGAAATATTCGAATATTTATAGTCGAATACTACTAGCTAGTGTTCGACATCGGAACGAAAATTGAAGTCCGGGTTCCGGGCCGGTCCGGTTAAAAGGCGGCACGAACTTTGTTATTCCGACTATAAAGACTAATGATCCGGTCCGATTTGGCTCTGCTCAGGTTCCGGAACCGGAACCGAGCCAAATCGGACCGGAATAAAGTCGGAATAAGAAAATTCGTGCCGATTTTTACCGGACCGGAACCCGGACCTCAATTTTCGTTCCGATGTCGAACACTACTACTAGCACGAATACTGAACTAATCGACCAGTGCCTACTCGATCGATTAATCGGCAATCGAATAATTAAAAATTTCGGACATCACTAATATCAATACCAATGTCAGCCGTGTCGCTGATATTGGTATTGGAATATCAGCCGAATTGACCATTTTACGAACCATAACAACATTGCTGATATTGATTTTGCTTCACAGCTCCCAGAAATACAGATATTTGTGCATGCATAAATTTGGGACCCTACCGTTTTCTCCGGAGTATTTAATTTTCTCAATCTAATCTTTTCAATAATTGCTTATTGCTATTTAATGTGGTTTTAACCAATTGGTCATTCACCAATTCTTTTAAATAACATAAATAGTTTATGGACTACTTTAAAATTCAGGAACATTAGTAGCGCCAGGAATCACAGCAACTGAAATAATTGATGGGTCCCAAATTTATGTATGCACAAATATCTGTATTTGTGGCAGCTCTGTTTTGCTTTCCCGTGGGGCATCTGCGGATTGTCAAAGTACCAGCACAGCACAGGGAAAGCGCAACATCGATATCAGCAAGTCAGCATGTCGCTTTGTCACGTAAAATGCTCTTTTTTTTACGAGTTGGGAAATCTGCTGAGCGCCTTAGAAGATACGGTACTATCAGACACCTGAGAAGATACCTCAGGGAGTGGGGTTTAGGTATCCCGACCCCCCTAATGGGGCGTGAGGATCCAGACCCACTAAAACCCTACTCGAGTCTCCAGCCTCAATCCCCCTGGCACCACCTTATCGGTATTACTTCAGGGAGGGGTATTGTGCTTAATGCACTCGCTTAGATAACTACTGGACTATGGTAGTTAGGCTGTTTATTCGCCGTTGATCGGCTCTCCAGTGGGTTTGTAGCTCGAGTACAATCTGGGTAGCAGCCGCATTGACCGCTCCCCAGATGTCCGAGCTGGAACACATCTTTTGGACTAAGTTATCCGGAGTAGTGTCCTGTCCGCTCACTGCCATCATGCTGCTTCTCGCGCCCGCGAAATGAGGGCATATGAAGAAAGCATGTTCTGCCGTTTCCTCAACATCCACGCATTCGGGACAACGGGGGACTCCGCATGCCCAAACTTATGCAGATACTGTCTGAAGCAACCATGCCCTGACAGAATCTGTGTCAGGTAGAAGTTGACTTCGCCGTGGCGCCTGTTGACCCACCCAGATAGTTCCGGGATAAGTCGGTGTGTCCACCGACCTTTTGTGGAATTAGACCATGCCCGCTGCCATGTGGTCATCGAGGCCGATCTTGTGGTACTCCGTATGCCTTTAGTTCCTCGTTGGTTGAAGCACTCTACGTCTTCGCTGATGATAATGCCAATAGGCATCATACCTGCTAGGACGCAGATTGCGTCATGTGAAACTGTGCGATACGCACTCGCCACTCTCAAGCACATGAGACGATAGGTGCTTTCCAGCTTGGCTAGATAGCTTTTGGTACCTAACGCCGATGACCACACCGGCCCGCCATACCTAAGTATAGACTGGACCACGTTGGCTAATAGCCTTCGTTTGCTGCCATATACCGCAGAGCTATTAGACATTATACGAGACAATGCCGAAATAGCTGTGGAAGCCTTCTTGCAGGTATAGTCGACGTGGCTCCCGAACTTGAGCTTGTCGTCGACCATGACTCCCAGAAGTTTTAAGGACCGCGTTGACGAAATAGTGCAGTCCCCGACGCTGATCTTTGCTTGCTGTACCGACTTGCGGTTGTTCACCACGATAACCTCCGTTTTATGATGCGCTAGCTCCAGTTTCCTGGATCGCATTCAATCTTCAACAATGCTTATAGAGTGGGCAGCCGTCAACTCAACCTCTCTGATAGATTCACCATAGACTTCCAGGGTGATGTCATCCGCAAAGCCGACAATCACCACCCCTACCGGGAACTTTAGCTTCAACACCTCGTCATACATGACGTTCCACAACACCGGGCCCAGTATGGAACCTTGCGGAACCCCTGCGGTGATTGGAACGCACTTCTGACCCTCCTCCGTGTTGTAGCATAGCACACGATTCTGGAAATAATTTTCCAGGATCCTGTACAGCGACACCGGCACTTGGACGTTCCGAAGCGAGTTGGCTATGGAGTCCCAGCTAGCGCTATTAAACGCATTTCTCACGTCGAGCGTGACAACTGCGCAATAACGAATACCTGTCCTCTTGGGCTGGATTGCCACCTCGGCTGTCTTAGTGACAGACAAGATGTCATCCACCGTAGATTTGCCTTTTCGGAAGCCGAATTGGTTCCTTGACAGACCGTTTGTACCCTCAGTGTACTGTACGAGTCTGTTAAGGATAACCCTTTCCAACACCTTGCCGGCAGTATCGAGCAGACAGATCGGCCTATATGACGAGGGGATACCCGGAGGTTTTCCCGGCTTCGGCAATAGGACCAGATTCTGTCGTTTCCATCTGTCCGGGAAGTTGCCAGCTTCCAGGCATCTACTCATTACTGCCCCGAATAATTCGGGGGTCTCCAGAATAGCCGCTTTAAGGGCCATATTCGGGATTCCGTCTGATCCCGGTGCCTTGCTCACCTTTAGGGATTTAGCGATCTCAATGAGTTCCTCGTTCGTAACCGTTACTTCCTCCCCGACCTCTAAACCACCGTCGCCCACGTTACTTTGGATGTTCGGCACGGAGACCGACCATCCTACGCTATGGTCTGAGATACTGGAACGTCGGCCGTGGGACGACTCAGCGGCCTGAGGCCAGGGCCTTGGCTCGTGGCGCGGAAAGAGGCCCTCAATGATCCGCTCCAGCATCTCTGGCGATCTCTCTGCGGGTGCCATCACGCCCTTGGCCTTTGCCATTACGATCCTGTAGGCATCACCCCACTGGTTCGCATTGGCACTGGCACATAACCTTTCAAAGCAGGCTCGCTTGCTAGCTATTATCCCACTCTTAAGCGCTGCGCGTGCAGAAACTAGTGCTACTCGACATTCTGCTCTGCCCTCGTCCGAACGAGCTCTTTGCATAATTCTCCTTGCACGAAAGCAGGCTCCGCGGAGTTCCGCAATTTCTTCTGTCCACCAGTAAACCGGTGACCTACCATACCTAGGTCTGCTTTTCCTAGCCATGGTGGCGTCACACGCTCGCGACAGCACCTCAACCAAATGATCAGCATTCGGATCGGGCATATCGCGATCACCGCACTCTCTTCGGATCGCTTCCACAAATACTTCAGGATCGAAGTATGATGTCTTCCACCCACGGGTGGTTGGAGTGTTGGCTCTACCCGCCGCCTGCCGCCTCGTTATCTGACCAACACCATAGCGGACCGCCTGATGGTCACTGTGAGTGTAGCCATTGTCTACCCTCCAGTCTCCTATCAGACCAGGGCTGCCGAATGTCACGTCGATAATAGACTCTGCACCATTCCTGCTGAAGGTACTTATGGTGCCGACGTTGGCCAGGTCTACGTTGAGCTTTGCCAGAGCCTCAAGCAGAATCCGACCCCTATGGTTCGTGCGACGACTTCCCCACTCAACCGCCCAAGCGTTAAAGTCGCCCGCCACAACCACCGGCCTTAGACCAGTCAGCGCAACTGATACTTGGTCTACCATCCGCGTAAACTGCTCGATCGACCAACTCGGCGGAGCATAACAGCTGCAGTAGAACACTCCACCCATTTTGGCAACCGCAAATCCCTCGTCTGCAGTTGACACAACCTCTTGAACCGGGAACCTGCTTGTCGTCCATATAGCCGCCAACCCGGACCTATCCGAGACCCAGTTACCATTTCCGGCAGGGATGCGGTATGGGTCCGAGATGATGGCAATGTCCGTCAACGACTCAGTAACTGCTTGGTATAACAGCTGCTGGGCCGCATGGCAGTGGTTCAAGTTTAGTTGTGTTACCTGCACTACGCCCGTGTTTTAGTCGCAGGCGCGCCTGCCGGGCACTTTGAGCCTCCTGTTGTGTGCTTAGCGTCCCGTTGGCCTGTACATATCAGGCACTTAGGCGGCGCCGAACAGTCCCTCGCTATATGGCCCGTACCGCCACATCTTCTACACAGGTGGCTTCTGTCAGGCCCCTTACAGCTCCAGGACTTGTGCCCTCGCTCAAAGCACCGGAAGCAAGCCTCCGGCTGCTGGAACACGCTCAGTGAGCATACGGACCATCCCACCTTCAGCTTGGCCGCCTTCAGGGCTGTATTCCCGTCTACCAGTGGAAGTCTTATTGTAGCTACCTGGGTTCCCGCCGGTCCCTTGCGCAGACGAACTGCTTCGGTAGTCACCACCACGTTACATTGCTCCTTGAGAGCTCGTGTCAGTTCGACCGCTTCAGTGATCTCGTCCAGGTTTTTAAGCTGGAGAGTCATCTCAGGCGTCAGTGCGCGGATCTGTATGCCATCACCAAGGACCTTTTCTGCCAGCACTTTGTAGGCAGAACCCTTCTCAGTGGCATCCTTTTTGAGCTCAAGGATCATGTCGCCGGTGCGGGAGCGGCGGATACTCCGTACATCCGCGCCAAGACCCTTCAGCTGCTCATCCCCTCTCATGGCCTTCAAAACTTCTGCATAGCTCAGCCCCTCAGTTTTGAGGATAAGGGCATCGCCTTTGCTCCTCTTTTTTCTGGCCACTTTCGGTGGAGTTCGATCCTCCTCTTTCTTCCTGGCCTTCTTCTTTTTCACTGTTTCCCACTGATTGTCGGGAGCTAACTGCGTCTTATTACCCTCGGAGGGTTTCACAGTTTGCTTAAAATGCTCTTTACATAAAGGCATTGCTTGGTATATAATAAGTTCGGCACAAACTTTTCAAAAGGTCGTAAGCAGATGCCAGATATATGCAACAAACATTTCTGTTGAATAACAGTTAATCAAGCGCTTATTACCCGGTAATCTATACCCCTACTATTCAAGAAAAATGAATACTGCGGAAAAATAATGTCCCAAATTTATGCATGCACATAAATTTGGGACATTATTTTTCCGCAGTATTTCATTTTTGCAGTCTAATTTTTGCTATAATGTACATAGTTCATGAAGTACTAGTACGTATTATAGAGATTGCTGACATTTACCGCACGCACAGTTCGCCGCGTATACGTATACGCGGTTTGTTTGCATCTCCAAATTTTTTTTCGCTGCGAAAAATTTTTCACGATGCACACAAACACTGTAACACGATGCACTGTATTAGTCGCACATTAGCAATCCTGATACCGTCCGTTATTATGGCAGATGGTGTAAAAAGCTGGATAGCGCATCACTGTGCGATTACAGCGCACTTCTTGCGACACACAAAACCAGAATAAAATTGAATGTCACACAGCTATCCACCTATTCACGTGCGTAATGACGGCTAGTGGATACAACTTTTGGAAAACGTTAGCATGCTTTTGGCTTTGTTCACGTTAAGTTAATATTTCCAGCCTTAATTGTCGTTGTAGAACTTTCAAGCATACGTGAGCGGAGTTCCCAAAAGCAAATAAACATTGTCGAAAAATGTACCCACTAGCCGCCATTAAGCGCGTGAAAAGGTGGATATGCATACAATTATTGTTCATATTTTCTAGTAAATTATCCATGTTAACAGAAACAGAATGTAGCCTTTCGATCCTGAAATGAACGTTTACATGCTGACTATTTACTAGATTTACTAGAATAATGTTTCACATATGTAGTATTATATACGTGGTAGTGCCTAATTTTAGAGGGTATTTAAGGTGAAATTAGTCGTCATCGATTCTGCCAATTTCAAAAGCAGTTTTTTTGTTTGAAACAAAAATTCTGTTAATGAAAATATATTCGCTGTGTTCAGATTGGCAAGAAGAAGGCAGTATTTATATTTTTACAACCAGACCCCAGCTATTGGGTCCAAAAACTGCTTTCGAAATTAGGCTCTCCGACGAAAAGTTAATGACTGCTATTTTCCCGTTAAACAAATCATGTTCGAAAAACAGGTCTATTAAGTGATCTCCTCATTATTCATAATCTTTTTAACTTTTCACTATTGATTTAATAATGTCCTGATTTATTCCAGTGTCATTTCCTTTGCAAAACTCCCTTTCTGCACGATTTTTCCTGTACCAAATTCGATTTTGACAGCAGTTCAAATAATAAACATTGTGAGCTTTTTTGATAAGTTTCAAGCAAACAAACCGGCGAACAGCGCAAAATGTTACGAAAACAAATTTAATTTGATTGGCATATTACACTGTTTTACAAACCGCCAAATTTTATTGGAAAAGCTCGGCGACATTTTGAAAAATAAAATTTGTTCGAATATTTGGTTGGGTCAGTACACGGGTTTTCAAATTTATTTGATGAAATAGATCAAATATTGGATGATTCAGCAAACAGTGTACTGGTACCTTAAAAGTAAAGCAAGATTCAACGAATGAATGCATGCAAGTAACCTATCGAAAGACAACCATTCGTTCAGTGCTTATTTACGAGCTTGACAGATTGCGTGCAATGAACATTAGTGTGTGCAATCTTCCTGGCATAACTAATATCGTTCATATTCATGAATATATTCACCGATCTGCAACCTTGAGTATAGCGATTTTTCTTCAGAGTATAGTTGGTTAATGTTTTTCCAGATCCGTTTCCAATTTTTATTGACCCGCATAACCAGTTCGATTTGCGGCATAGCGTGCACTAGATGCCAGTATATGCGGCTTGAGGTTGATTGCTCCAACAACGTTTCCGGTAATTCATCCATCGTACTTGCTATTTGTTGTATATGAGGTAGTTCCGCATCAAAAACTCTTCTTTCAAAAAGGCTTTCTATCTCTGTTGGCGATTGAGTGTGTAGGTATCGATTCAGGAGTAATGCCTTAGCTTTGGTTTTCGTACAATGAAGCCCCAGTCCGCCATCTTTTCTCGATCTGATTATATGCGTGAACCGTATTCTATGCGGTATTCCAGACCACAGGTAGTATCCTGTGTATTTGGTGAATTCCGCTGCATATTTGTTACTTAATGGAATCACTGACGCAATGTACCAGAGTTTCGAACATATGAATGTGTTTAAAAGAATAACCTTCTGTTTGATATTCATTACTCGCGGTCTATTCTTTGCTAACAGACTCACCAGGGTTCTTCGGAGATTTCCCCAGTTACATTCGATTGTTTCTTTGATGCTGTTTTTGAAGGTGATTCCCAAGATTTTAACTTCATTACTAACGGTAATATCTAACGGTTCAGTACAGTTTTCACCGATTTTCATAGCTACCGTTTTTCGCATGTTAAGTCTTGCCCCCGAAACAGTTCCAAAATCACTAAAACATTGAATGACCTGCCCGATTTTAGCGCTGTTCTTAACAATCACAGTTACATCATTGGCATAAGCCAGCACTACTTCTCCGGGTTCGTTACATATGAGTGTTAGTTTGTCTATCAAAGGTTGTAAGTACACTACAAAAAGCAACATACTTAATGGATCGCCCTGACGCACCGATCTCTGTATATCGAAAGCTGCTGATAGTTGACCATTTATCTGAATTTTTGTTGATGACAAGTCAAACGTTTTCGCCACCCACTCAACAAATCTTCTGTTTAAACCCTCGTCTAGCATCGTTTTAACTAGGTACCGATGGTCCACTCTGTCGAAAGCACTGGCTAGATCACACGCAATTATTATTGCTTTCTCTTTTTGTTTACGCACCAGCCCTATTCTATCTCTGATAAGGCTTACTGCTTCGTAAATAGTTCGATTTCCGTTACTGCATTTTTGATGTTCACTAAGTATTTGTGGTAGCATTTGGTATATTCGGTTTTTAAACATTTTACTAACTAATTTATAGTCCGAGTTCAACAATGTAATTGGTCTGTAAGCTTTTAATGTGTTGTCCGTACCTTTTTTCTTCACAAGCACCATAATTCCCTCCATATTTTCTCGGTACATTTGTCCATTTTTCATTTCATTTAATATCACTGTTATTTCATTTTTGACGTAGGACTACGTCTTACGGCAAGTTTTGAGATAGGATGTCATTCCAAAAAAACAAAATATGCAAGCGTCACAAAAAATGAAAGATTTTGAGCGCTAATAGCTCAGCGGTTTTCCGATCGATATTCAATATTCTCACACCAATCGATCAGAAAATCTTCTAAGAATTGACACAAATGAAGAAAAGTGTGGATTCTTGATGTTGAACTATTGAAAAATTGAAAATAATGAACCTATGTTTTACCAGAATTCTCGCTTTGGTGATTGGTTGGAAGATTCTTTACGATGATCTAAACCTATACCAATTTGATATCTGTGCTTGGGAAGTAAGTCAAAACAACTGACAAAGTTTCCTCATTTCAACAAGATTTCTTAACACCGCGGTTCAACCTAGACCATTTTGATGTCCTTGCTTGGGAAGTATGCCACAGAGAGTGACAAAGCCCTCTCGTGCCAACAGATTTCTTACGAACGCGATTAAACCTAGTCCAATCTGATGTCTGTGTTAGGGAAGTGTGCCAGAAAAAATGACACAAGTTCATTGTCCCAACAGATCGCAAATTCTTTACTGCGTGATGATTAAACCTCGGCGAATTTAATATCTGTGTTGGAAAAATGTGCTACAGCTGTAGTGTTCGGTTATAATACGACTCTGTATGAATACGCATGATTGCCGTTTCATTAGAAGTGTAGTGAAAAGATGTGCTGTTGATAAAATAGGATTGAATTGGTAAAATCCTTTCAACGTGGGAAACCATGGATAATAAAAACAATCTTTAATTTCAGCAAGGTAGCAGGAAAGTAATAGTTTGTGTTCTTGATTTTGTTAAATTGTTTTCAAATGCACAATCTTTTGAGAATTGAATGTATGCAATGCTACTACTTTGATAAATGTTACATACAACGCATGTAGCATGTATATATGTTGCATATAGCATGTATACATGAAGAATAGAATGATTACAAGCATGAATACATACATGCTACTATCACTACAAACAGACTTACGTAGTCCTGCGTCACCTATATATGCGGTCGTGTCTTGTACACAACCCCTCTGATTTTTTATTACGGGCCACATCTTGAGATAAAATTCACGTGTTAATCCATCTATACCTGGAGATTTATTTGGCGATGATGATTTAATTGTAGACAAAATTTCTTGTTCCGAAAAATCATCCATAACACGATCATTGTCCTCCTGGTTAGTGATTGCACGATTGGGTTCAAATTGGGAGTTTTGCTGTGTTTCTTCTCTGGAGAAAAGCGTAGAATAATGCTGCTGAATGAACTCAGTAATCTCCGATTCGTTATCGATTGAATTGCCATTCACGGATAGTTGTCGTATAGCTTTTCACGTCTTCTTCCAACTGGAACACTGATATATTCTCTCCCCCTAAGAAGCGCTCATTAACCACCCGTCTTGATCTAAAGAATTTTTCTTGAGTTCGCAACATAATTGCTTTGATTCGATTGATGTTTGTTGTATTGTCAGCCTGTAGGTGTTGTTGATATGCTCTTTTTAGGCTACAATAATAAAAACCCATAGTATCATGGAAAGTTCGTGTCACTAAGCTTTGTTTCCATTTGAAAAAAGAGGCCAACTTTTTCTTCACGAAGAATGTCCACCAGTTTAACCACGAGGTATAATATTGCCTAGAACGTTTCCAGTACTGCCACTTATGGTTCAATTCTGCTATGTTAGCTTCTGTGAGAAGATTATTATTAAGCTTCCATACCTTTCGCCGGATAATTCCTGATTTAGCTAGCAAAACAATTCTACACGTTACCGCTTTATGATCACTAAAACAATTTGGTTGAATATCTGATTGTCTTAGGCAGTGGGCATGACGATCAGATAAATATATTTTATCGATCCTAGACATTGATGTTCCCCTAACAAATGTGTAGTCAGTCACTTCAGGGTTCATTTTCTTCCAAACATCAACCAGATGCATTCCGCTAACTAATCTCGTGAGAGCATTACTTCTATTGGAGGTCCCGGTTGCATCGGCTGGGTCCGTAACTGCATTAAAATCCCCCGTCATTATTACAATATCCTTATGATTTTGTAGGAAAAAAGGAACGGTCCGCGAAAAAAAAATTTCTCTTGACATTCTGTAGTTCGAACCTGACGGCGCGTATAGGTTTAGAATTGTGACAGTATCATCGATCGTAATGCATATGACTCTGCAATCGAGGCTTCTGTAGGTGTTTGTTATATTTATTCCTTCTCGTACGGCTATTGCTGTTCCTCTACTATCTTGTTCTGCGTTATTGATGATTGAGTATCCCGATATAGATATATTTGTTATCACTTCTTGCATGCATACTATGTAGGGCTGTCTAACCGGTAGTACCGGTAGTACCGAAACCGGTAATACCGGCCAATTTTTGGATACCGAAATACCGGTTTTAGAAAGGCAAAAAACCGGTATTTCCGGTATTTTCTAATCTGCTTGTTTTTCCCAACTCCTTATTCAAAAAATATGATAAAAGATTATAAACTCTTAGAAAAACAACTTGGTGTTAATGCCGACGAGATTCTTCGACTACTAACAATAAAAAGAGTGAAATTGAGGGTCAAATAATTATAGCTCTTGAACCCGTTTAAGGCACAGTAGAGTAACTTTGCTGTAAAAATGTTTCATTGTATGAGCTAGACGTCGCGTTTTAATTTATTTTTGAACAACTTGATATTCAAAAGCCACCAAATTATTCGAAGCTCTCAAATAATTGATTTAGGAAACAAGATCAGGGCTTAGAAACATCACTTACAATAGTAAATTGTTATTCAACAATGAAGTAATGAAGCTTCAGTTTCAACAGAAGCAGCGCCGCTTAAGCATAAGCATAAGCACAAGGTGACCAGGACCGATGAAAATTGCAAAATGATGGCTGAAAAAAGCATACTTGGGACAGCGCGCTATTCATCATTGTGCAACGTTATCAGGTCCCTGCATGCTGATCAATACCGACGCCCGCCACGTCCGAATGCGGGTCTTGGTGGGATGGAAAGGAATGTTAGTCCAATACTTGTTGCTACTAAAGACCAGGGAATCCTCTGCATGTTCACAAGTATTTCGGGAAAGGAATTGTTGTTAGTAGATGGGGGGTGCTAGATGGATAATGTAAGTATGTAAACACCAGTTATATGAGACTAATCTGGATATTCGAAAATTTTCTTATAAAGCCTGTAATT
The DNA here is from genome assembly GCF_943734655.1 of Sabethes cyaneus. Taxonomy (NCBI): domain Eukaryota; kingdom Metazoa; phylum Arthropoda; class Insecta; order Diptera; family Culicidae; genus Sabethes; species Sabethes cyaneus. The sequence goes on from NC_071353.1 coordinate 82,137,277, forward strand.
ACGAAAATTAAGGTATAAAAAATACCTTTTAAAAAAATTTAGTATAATGCCATTGGTGCTCCTATACATACAGCCATAATTTAATTTATATCGAAAAATACTATGCATATGAGAGATTTACGGCTCGAAAACTACGTGACAACTTTGTTTTAAAACTGGCTTCAATCAGTGTCATTGAAACGATTTTCATTCATTATGAAAAAATTGTTGAGAGGCTGTAGGAGACCGGGGCATTTATTATGCTGGAAGCTACAATACAAGATATTTTGTAAATAATTAAAGGCGGGTTCCCCTACTATAAATGAGAAATGAAAGGAAAATTCCTGATGTGCTTAGAGCCGTTCGCCAGACATAGCTGAAAGCGGAAGTTTTTTCAATTGTTGGAAGTGTTGGCAATAAAATTCGTTCTAATAATGGAATTAAATCGCTAAGAGCATTATATCTGCATAAATTCTACTTTGCTAAGCAACAATAATGAAGCTAGAGTTTCACAATAAAAAGATTTACTGAAAAACATCGACATTTCTATTGATTTCGAATAATCTGCCAATACCGGTTTTTTACCGGTATTACCGGTATTTTCTACGCCAATACCGAAATACCGGTTTTCACCAAAAGTGCCCAATACCGACAGCCCTAATACTATGTCAAGCTCATTTGCATATATAAACGAGGTGAGTGCCTGTAGTTTTAAGGTACTGTGTATTCCATTTACATTGATTGTTCCGATTGAGTATGAGTGTTGTATACTATTATCAGAAGTAGCCATTGGAAGGTCTTAGTGGTAAAAGTTTACTTGCTCTGTGTTCGTGGTTTGGAAGTCAAACGTGTGCTACTGCGTGTTTCTCTATCTTTAAAGCGATCGTCATCTAAAATTTCCATGAAGTTGCTTTCATTATCTTTGTGCATTGTTGATCTGGATATTCTTGGCAGCTGATTCGTTTGCGTATTCAATAAGCTTGGTATTTCAATTATTTCAGATTGATTTCGTGCTGTTTTTTCTTTTTTCGGGTTTTCTAGAGCGATGCTTTCGGACGATGGCGATGTACGTTTGTGTTGATAAGATGTTGTGGGTCCTGGAGTTACCTGCGGTGGACGTAATAATCCATCTTTGCTTTTATCTGCTGGTGAAGTTCCATACGTACTCAAATCAGATATAAGGCTGTTTCGATTTTCGAGAGTGATGGTTTCGGACAATGTACGTTTGTGTTGATTATCTGTACTGCTAGTTTTGATTGGTTGTGTTTGCCCTTGAGTTGTTGGCTGCGGGTAGCGACGCGTTCCATCTCTGCTTTTATCTGCCACTGCCTTTGCATACGAGCTCAATCCCGATACGTGGTTATTGCGATTTTCAGCACAACTAACACCATAGTGAACTGCGTTTCCACAATGGCGACATGTATGCAGTTGGTTCTGATACGTAACATACGTGCTATAACCCCTCACCGAAATGAAAGAGGGTATTTGCTTTTTCAAACGCATCCGAATTATCCTTACACCATTCGGAATACCAGGAAACTTTTCGGAACGGTATGTTTCATTTCGTATGTTTAACACTGTACCGTAGTCTTGCATATACTCCTCAATCCACTCGTTTTTCATCCTCGGAGGAAGATGATATAATTTAACATCGGTACCACCATCTTCGATCTGCAATCGGATTTTATGACGCTCACCATTGGTCACTAGCTCCTTTTTACCGTCAAATCTGCGGACTGTTTCCTCGGCCTTCTCCTGGTTTTGCGTTTCAACATACACCTTGCTATCAGCAAGATCAATCTGAATAGCAACAACATCGTTTGCTGTGAGTAGCAATTGCTCGGCGATGAAATCATAGATGGCTTCAGATTTTAACTTCTTTATTCCTCGAATATCAAGAAAAAACGTATGGATCCGTAAAGATTCCATTTTGGCTGGAAGTATACCGACTGGTATTACTTCAGCCTTTTATTCTCTTCTTTAGACGACTTTTTATTAGCTATGTGTGTCTTCTTTGACAGTCTACGGCTAACTGAACCGTTCAGAAAATCTCTTTGCGTCAGTCGCCTACCACTTCGAATAAGGCGAGCGGAAACGCTCACAGAAAATGCTACAATTGTGGACGTTATGGCCACATTACTAAGGACATCCAATTATGTGCCGCAACGGAAGCAAAATGCCATAACTGTGGAACAAAAGGACATTTTATCTCTGCTGCCGGAAAAGAAAAACAAATGAACCACGGGGTCGTACGGATTACAAACGAAAAGTTCAAGCCGTTATCGGGGATCAACCTAACAAAGATTCGGAGAAAGGGGTTTTCCACATTCGCGATGATTATGAGGAGGAAGCATCGGAGATTTTGAATTTCGACATCGGTGGAATACGTACCTTGATGGTTGTGGATTCCGGGTCACCTGCAAACATCTTACAAGAATCTAGCTACCGTGAACTTAAGAACCGTGGTGCGACAATCATTAATGAAAGAAACGCTGCGGAAATGAACTCGAAATTTGAAGCGTTTGCAACTCAGGATAAAATTTGTTTTACCACCGCGTTTGAAGCTGAGATTAAAATTCCTAACGAGGAAAATGGAGCGTGGGCACATTTTCTGGTAGCACCCAAAGGACAGACAAACCTGCTGAGCAAAGCAACCGCATTTGCACTCGGAGTACTGAAAATTGGATACAACGTTAATAAAATCAATGAGGCTGTAAATTCATCTGTTGAAGAGTTCCCAAAAGTTCCTGATGTAGCTCTTAAAATTCAAATCGATTCAACTGTTGAACCAGTAGCTCAGGCTGCTAGAAGATTACCGATAGCCATGGAAGCGGATGTTGAACAGGTATGCTTTATTATATTCCCTTGTATTATTGCTCATGATATTATTTTCCATAAATAATTATATAAACACGGGTTTAGGTTATTCAGCAATTGCTTGACAAAAATATAATCGAACGCGCCGACGGTCCGTTGTCCTGGGTATCGCCACTGGTCCCAGTTCGGAAAAATGATGGGAAAATCAGACTCTGTGTGGATATGCGGGAAGCTAATCGAGCCGTGAGAAGGGAAAATTATCCCATGCCTAATATTGACGCGGCAATAGCGTCAATTCATAAAATTTCGAAACTCTCGAAGATTGATTTGGAGTCCGCTTACTATCACTTTGAGCTGGAACCTGAAAGTCGAAAGATTACAACATTTGCGTCTAGAAGTGGGGTATATCGATTTCGTCGTTTAATGTTCGGAATCAAGTCTGCTCCAGAATTGTTTCAGAGAGCAATGGAAAATTTATTTCGAGGCATTGAAGGCCTCGTAATTTACATGGATGACTTCTTTATTCATGGGGAAACGGATGATGAACATGACAAAACGCTGGAAGAGGTTTTGAAACGGCTTAAGGAGTTAAATTTTAAGATCAATAATGAAAAATCCGTATTTGGAGTAACGGAAGTAATATTCCTAGGACATGTCATTTTTATTAATGACATAAGACCTGTCGTGGAGAGAAATTGACGGTTTACTGGCAGCTCTGATTAATATCTTACAAATACATTTACTAATAAAAACGGAGAAATAAAGGCTCATAAGCATTGTTAATTTCATTCGAAGAAGACGCGTTTTTTTATGTCTTGCAAAATTATTACAGTCCACTAATTGTTTGAAGGTACATTTTGGTCCTTCTATAGCCGAATATTTCGAGAAGTAACGGGGAATACGTCGCGAAATATTTTTCCGTGAAAATTCGTTGAAAAAACTGAAATTGAGCATTCGACTAAGTCGTTAGTTGAATGCAGTGACGCGGTTTCATAATTGCAAATGGTCGTCACTCGTGAAAAACCCGAAAGCATTACGAAATGTTTGATACACCGCCGAAGAAGAACACGTCAGTGAAATCAGTCAGCGAACAAAAATCGGAACAAAAGCAGAGACAGGAACACGTGAAAATGGAAGATCAGCTTCGGATTCTCAGTCATCAAAGAGAAGCAGTAAAAAACAAGCTGATTCGAGTCAGAAATGCCTTACAACATACCGCTGCCAGTCCAAATCCGTATCTTGCCAATGTGCATTACCTTCGTTTGCATCTGAAAACAGTTGAGCAAGCGTACACCGAGTATAATGAACTACAGAATCAAATCTATATCCTACCACTCTCTGAAGAGCGGCGAGATGACGAGGAACAAAAGTTTGTCGAATTCGAATCGGTGTACAACGACTTGACGATTCGATTGAATATGTTGATAGACGATGTTACAGAGACACATACTACGAAAAGAGAATTAGCTGTTCCCTCAGCGACAGCTAACGCTTCGACGGTCGGAATGTTCCCGTTCCTTCCTCAACTTCATGCACCCTTGCCGACGTTCGACGGTTCGTACGAGCGATGGTTCTCGTTTAAATCGATGTTTACGACCATCATGGACCGATACACACATGAAACGCCCGCTATGAAACTTTATCATTTAAGAAATTCTCTCGTGGGATCCGCCACAGGAATCATCGATCAAGACATCGTGAACAATAATGATTACGATGCTGCTTGGGCATTCCTAACAAATAGATTTGAGGACAAGAGGCTGATAATTGACAAACACATTGATTGCTTGTTCAATTTGCCGAAGATCAATAAGGAAAGCTCAGTAAATCTTCGAAAGTTACTAGACATCTGCAATAAAAACGTAGAGGCGCTGAAGAATTTGGATCTGCCAGTAGAAGGACTAGGCGAACAGATGCTAGTTAACCTTATATCATCGAAAATGGACAAACTGACTAGAGTCGCCTGGGAGACACGACAGAGAGCGGGAGTTCTGCCCAGTTATGCAGACACTATGGTGTTTTTGCAAGATCAGTGCAAAATTGCAGAAAAAATCGAAATAAACAGTAAAGCGGAAAGTGTAAAACCGAAAGTTGCGGTGCGAGCCCATTCTTTACTGAACACTAATGAACCAAAAAGTGAAGCGAAACCTGAACTAAAGTGCCCGGTTTGCAAAACCACACACGAAATTTGGAAGTGCGAAAACTATAAGAAAATGAAAATTAGTGATAAATATATGACATTAAAAAAGTTCGGACATTGTTATAATTGCTTACAGAAAGGTCACCGCACGGCCGGTTGCTCTTCGTTACATAGCTGCAAGGAGTGTGGTAAACGTCATCATACTTCACTACACAGTGACGCGAGCCAGTCGGGACTACACAGTGACGCGGGCCAGTCTAATGCTGTAAACAATCAGGCTACGAATAGTAGAAACACTCCAACACCTTGCGAGCAGACAATTACAGATAATCAAGTTGGTGTAACTCGAAACGGAACCGGCACGGTTTTATGTACTAGTGTGGATCAGCAGAGCAAACAAATGTTATTATCCACAGCAGTAATTAGAGTACGAGGATTGAATACCGGTAGCTACCCATGCAGAGTACTTTTGGACTCCGCGTCTCAGATGCATTTTATAACAGAACGTTTCGCTAGCCTGATTGCACAAAAATCAGAGCCGGTGGATTATCTGGTTAGTGGTCTTAACGGATCTAATACAAGACTTTGTCGCATGGTTCGCACTACAATAGAATCATGTGTCGGAGATTTCACTGCTGAATTAGAGTTTCTTATAGCGCCGCGTATAACGGGATACATACCGTCGAAATCGTTTAATACTTCGAAATTGCCGATTCCGACAAATCTTCGACTAGCAGATCCGAACTTTAATAAGCGAGGGCGAATCGATATGCTTATTGGTGCAGAGCTCTTCTGGGATATATTGAAAGGTGATCAGGTCAGATTAGGATTGAATCAGCCGATACTTTCAAACAGTGAATTTGGCTGGGTGGCTGGAGGAGTAATTACGACGGATGTACCGGTCATTGCCCGGTCATTATGTCAAACAACGAATGAAGATTTGAACGACCTGTTAAGAAGTTTTTATAAACTAGAAGTTTGCGATGAAGCCCAACATTCCGGTAAGCCGACCGACGAATATTGCTTGGAGCACTTTCAACAAACTCATCGACGAAATCATGAAGGGAGGTATTTCGTGCGACACCCTTTTAACGAAAGAAAGGATGAACTAGGTGATTCTCGAACCATGGCTACGCGAAGATTTCTCTCTTTGGAACGACGACTAGATAGAGCACCAGATGTAAAGAATCAGTACTCCGCATTTATGCGAGAATATACTGAACTTGGACATATGAGACCAATTACTGTCAACGATGATGAATCGAGTGCTGCTTATTACATTCCTCACCATTATGTGTTACGACCATCAAGTACGACGACTAAACTACGCGTCGTGTTCGACGGATCTGCTGCAACATCGTCGGGAGTAGCACTCAACGACGTCCTATTTGCCGGACCAACAGTCCAGAACGACTTAACATCGATTTTGTTAAAATTAAGAAGCTTTAAATTCGTGTTCACAGTAGATATTCCAAAAATGTTTCGTCAGGTTGGAGTCCTTCCTCCAGATAATGCATACCAACGAGTCGTATGGCGCTATGACCGAAATGAACCGTTAATAATATACGAACTTTTAACTGTAACGTACGGGTTGGCTCCTTCCCCGTTTCAAGCTACAATGGCTTTACGTCAGGCTTCGGAAGACTATAAACATGAATTCCCACAGGCAGCGAAGGTGATTCAAACTAGCACCTACATGGACGATATTATAGCGGGTGCCCATAGTATTCAACAAGCATGCGCACTCCAGCAGCAAATCAGTGGTTTATTAGCGAAGGGTTGTTTTGGCGGACACAAATGGTGTGAAAACAACTCGGAAGTATTGCAGCAGGTTGAAGCAGAAAACCGTGGCATTGACTTCAAGATGAATGACGATAGTTCTGGCACTATAAAAACGCTGGGAGTCGTCTGGAACCCAGTTGATGATTGGTTTTCGTTTTCCGTTACGCCTAGGGCAAGTGAAGCTACAACTAAAAGAAAAATTCTTAGTGAAGTTGCTAAAATTTATGATTTACTGGGTCTGGTTGGTCCGGTAATTACTGCCGCTAAATTGATTCTACGGGAAGTCAGTGTTCTCCCAATCGATTGGGATGACTTAGTTCCACTGGATATTGTAGATAAATGGCGATGCTTTCGTGATGAACTGATTTGTTTGAACGAATTACAGGTGCCGAGATGGATTTCTTCTGGTAAAATGGTAACAGTACAGCTCCACGGGTTTTCCGATGCGTCGGACGTCGCCTACGGGGCGTGCCTTTATTCTCGTGTTATTGACCAGGCCGGAATCGTTACAATGCGTTTAATATGTAGTAAATCCCGAGTGCTTCCGAAGAAAATTGGTAAATGCAAACCAATCACTACTCCTCGTGCCGAACTGCTTGCGGCTGTGCTACTGTCAAAACTAGTGGAAAAAACGGTTGCTGCGATAGAAGTTGTCTTTGAATCGGTTAACCTTTGGACCGACTCTCAAATTGTGCACTGCTGGATCGGTAAATCGCCTGACAGGTTGCAGTTGTATGTTTCAAATCGAGTTTGAGAGATTCAACGTATTACCAGTGTGTATACATGGCGTTATATACCTACAAACGAAAATCCTGCAGATATTATTTCGCGTGGGGAACGTCCTCGTAAACTTTTATGTAATCAGCTGTGGTGGACGGGACCTTCGATGTTAAAAACAGTGACGATAAAAGAAGTGCAGCTGGCACCGATAGCAGACGAAAATTTGCCAGAAGTGAAAGGTGGTGTAATGTTAGCACTGATTCCTGTGATGAAGCGATTGAACGTATTTGACCGAGTAAGCGATTATGACAAGATGATTCGTGTAATGGCTTATGTAGTTCGTTTCGCGAATTACATAATATCTAGGAAACAATCCATCGTTAAGGGAGAGCTGACAATAGCTGAATTGAAAGGTGCGTTAATATTTACAGTGAGATGTGTTCAAACTGAATCTTTTGAGTCTGAGTTGAAAGCAATTAAAGAAGGAAGCCAATTTAAACATCGTCTCAACAGCCTGAAACCATTTATTGATTCGCAAGATGGACTAATTCGTGTCGGTGGGAGAATCAAAAATGCTCCAATACCGTACGACAGTCGACACCAAATGCTGTTGCCAGCAGGACATCCCTTTACAGAAGCGTTAATAAGAAGTTTACATCGTACGAGCTTACATATCGGACAGAAGAGTCTTCTAGCTGTAGTCCGTCAGAGATTTTGGCCGTTGCGAGTAAAATCTACCATTCGAAAAATTATCGGCAGTTGTATTATCTGTTTTCGTGCTAATCCCTCAAGGTCCGCTCAGTTAATGGGTGATTTACCATCGTATCGAGTCCGTCCAGCACCCATCTTTGCTTATACAGGTGTGGACTACGCAGGGCCATTCTCGATCAAATCATTTACCAGTGGACGAAAACCGTTGGTAACGAAAGGTTATGTAAGCTTATTTGTGTGTATGTTGACACGAGCAATTCACGTTGAGCTGGTGTCGGATTTAACTACAGACGCATTTTTGGCCGCTTTGCGACGTTTCACGAGTCGTCGCGGATTACCATGCAAAATGTTCTCAGACAATGCCACGAATTTTATCGGGGCACAGAGTGAAATGGAGGAATTATTACGACTTTTCAACAACCAACAAGAAGCCAAGAAAATCACCGATTATTGTAAGAGTCACGGAATTGACTGGTCTTTTATTCCACCACGAAGCCCCCATTTTGGTGGGATTTGGGAGGCCGGAGTTAAGCAGGTAAAGCACCACCTTACACGAATCGTCGGAAGTTGTCTGTTATCTTATGAGGAACTATACACTACCCTGACTCAGGTAGAAGCTGTCCTGAATTCGCGACCTCTGGCGCCGTGCTCAGATGATCCAAGTGATCTTACAGCGATTACGCCTGCCCATTTTTTAATTGGGCATGAGATGCAAGCAATTCCCGAACCATCCTATTTAGACTTGAAACAATCCACACTATCACGTTGGCAGCTGGTTCAAACCCTATTTCAACATTTTTGGAGAAGATGGACGGCTGAGTACTTACCGGAGTTGCAGAACAGGTCAAAGTGGACGAAGACGATCGAGATTCCAGTAGGTGCTCTTGTGTTGATGATCGATAAAAATGCTCCCCCCTTTCTGTGGCCGCTTGGAAGAGTTACAATGCTGCACCCTGGTAAAGACGGAGTAACTCGTGTTGTGACGTTGAAAACTTTGAAAGGCGAGTATAAAAGGGCTGTCACCGAGATATGTCTGCTTCCGCTAAAGGGCAAAGAGGATTAATTGAAACCCACTTTCAACGCCGGGAGGATGTCGTGGAGAGAAATTGACGGTTTACTGGCAGCTCTGATTAATATCTTACAAATACATTTACTTATAAAAACGGAGAAATAAAGGCTCATAAGCATTGTTAATTTCATTCGAAGAAGACGCGTTTTTTTATGTCTTGCAAAATTATTACAGTCCACTAATTGTTTGAAGGTACAAGACCCACGGAAGATAAAATTCAAGCCATATTAGATCCGGCCGCCTAAGAGTTTAACTGAGTTAAAATCCTTAATGGGTATGATAAACTTCGTGGGAAAATTCATTCCAAATCTGGCAACACTAACGTCAAATATGCGTCAGCTTCTAATTAAGGGTGTTACGTTTATTTGGAATCAGGAACATAGTGACGAATTGGTTAAAATTAAGTCGATATTAGGTAGAGTTGAATCTTTGGGATTCTACGACCCAAGAGACGAAACTCTGTTAGTGACCGACGCTAGCCCTGTTGGACTCGGCTGTATTCTCATTCAAGTGAAAAACGGAATCTCTCGGGCAATTTACTGTGCATCCAAGAGCTTGGCTGCACATGAAAGGAAATATTGCCAAACTGAAAAAGAATGCTATGCTATAGTGTGGGCTATGGAGAAACTTTATATGTATCTATATGGGAAGCATTTTACTCTAATAACCGATTGTAAACCATTACAATACCTATTCAACCGAGTCCGATCAAAACCATCTGCATGGATTGAACGGTGGATTTTAAGGCTACAAGCGTTCGATTTTGATGTCTAATATGAACCTGGAGATAAAAATTTGGCAGACACATTCTCTCGACTTTCGATATATGATTCGGACACCAAAGGAGAAACGGATATAATTAGTTGGTTGGCGAAAGAAATGATGCCAATAGCAATAACCGTTGGCGAAGTAGAACACGAGAGCTTGAAAGATGATGATTTAAACAAAGTAAGAGAAGCGCTTTCTTCAGGAGTGTGGGACGATGTTCCAGTGCAATATAGGGCTAAAACAATCAAAGACGACTTGACAGTATATGGTGGATTAATCTTAAGAGGCGATCGAATAGTGATTCCCAGAAGTCTACAAGAGAAAATAGTACAACTAGGACATCTAGGACACCAAGGCAGCACTGGAATAAAAGCTCACATTAGAACAAAAGTTTGGTTTCCTGAAATGGATAAAATGGTGGAGAATGTAGTACACAACTGTAAACCTTGCAAGATGACCTCCTTGCCCGATAAGCCCAATCCAACCATTCGTCGAATACCAACGAAACCATGGCAAGATTTGGCTATGGATTTTAAGGAAGGTTTACCTTCGGGAAAATCGTTGTTAGTTGTTGTTTGCTATACAAGCCGTTTCATTCAAATTGAACCGATGAAACCAGCTACATCACAAAAAGTAATTAGTGCATTGCTGAGAATGTTCGCCAGCTTTGGCATACCACGCTCGATAACCGCTGATAACGGTCCACAGTTCAGATCGACAGAGATGAAGCAGTTCTGTAAGAGCTATGGTATACATTTGAATCTCTCTACTCCATACTGGCCAGAACAGAATGGAGCTGTTGAGCGACAGATGAGGAACCTCGGGAAACGAGTGAAAATTAGCGTAATCCAGGACACGGACTGGGAAGCCGATCTATTTGATTATTTGCTGATGTATCATTCCACACCGCAGGAAACAACAGGCATTTCACCGGGCCAGATGATGTTTGGTCACGAGCTGAGAAATACTGTTCCGTCCCTTGAGAAAAAGGAAGCCCTAGAGTGGGAAGAAGCGAAAGACCATGACATGATTTCGAAGGAGAAAGTTAAAAATCGAGCTGACGAGCGCCGAAATGCTAAGCCACATTCACTTAAACAGGGTGATATAGTTATCATGAGAAATCTAAAATTAGGGTCATTAGAACCGCGATTCAGAGCGGATGAATATGAGGTCGTAGAAATTAAAGGAGGAGAAGTATCAGTCAGGTCTAAGGACAATGGTAATATCTACATTAGGAACAGTAGCCATTTGAAAAAGCTAGAAAATCCTAGACAATCCACAAGATCAGGAAACCAAGGACAGGGAAGATGAGAACGATGAGGATTCAGATGTGAAGCAGGTTGAATTAAATAAGCGTAGAGGTCAAATGCCAAAAAGATTCGAAAACTTTGTTTTGTAGAGATTGCAGCTCCCCAAAAAGCTACATTGATGTCAAATTACCTTGATAATAAATATATGTATAAAAAAAAGAAAAACAAGGAGAGATGTATCGGTGTATATATATATTGGTGAGATCGTTGCATAGCGACGTGTTGGTAAGTACATCCAGTACGATTGCTCTAAGATCGGGGGTTCAGTTGAAGACACGCAGTCGGGGCGAACAGTCGGTTGAGCCAGAATAAGGTCGTGCTCGCGAGGTTCGGGTTAAGTCAGTACAATATGTAAAAGTACGACGTTTAGAAAGGAAAGGAAATTTTTTTAAAAGTAATCATGTCTCACCCACACAATTGTGTGGGCTCGGGCTTAAAGGGTTAAGAAGACCAACAGTAAAAAAATCAATGCGGTTGTTACCAGCAGCATACAAACTTTTACAAAAATCCCAGAACGAAAATAATTCTGCAACAGATAGCGCAACAGACGTGGACGAGGTCCTGTGAAATTATTATGAATATGTACGAATAATAAAACCCTGATAACTTACTAAAACCAGCATGTATGTATGTAATTCATAATTGAAATAACCAAAATGCCCGGCCAAAATTTTTTGGTACACTTATACTACATTCTAACGCGGGTCAAGCGATGCTAACTTTAGCTGCCAGCAGGTGCCTATTTACGGAAAAAAATACTTGTAAAAACGGTAAAATTTATGCTTCATATGCATTTTTAAAGCAAATAAAGCAACATATGATGTAAATACACCTGTTAGAAAGTTACGTATTTTGATAGTATCCAAAAGTTTGTAGAACATGTCGAACCTGTTAGATGAGGTTTTGTGTACAAGAAGTTTAAAAAACTGATTTTAAGGGTGTCACGACAGAAAGTCAATTATATCTGGTTTTTGTGCCACTTTGAGTAAGAGTATGTAACTTACTCAAGGTGGCTTTTCCCAGTCCAATCTAATTTCATGAAGACGTAAAGTCGGATGAATTGAATTAAATGATAATAATAAAAATAATCAGCAAACAAACTTAGTTGCGCACCGGGCCGGCCACGACTAGCCAAAATACTGGAAATCTAAAATGCGTATTACCGATGATGAAAACTCTGAAATTTGTAATGAATCGCAAAACGGCGAACACATAGTGTTACACTGTAGCAGATTTGGGCCGATTCGAGCTAAATATACATTTGTCTGTAGATTGCAAACCTTAATAGGGTAAATGATTTTGAAATGGACCTAGTCGAATTCTGATCTTGAATGGACCTATTTTTAAATAAGAATTTTAGGATATAATTATCAAGTCTTTGTACTGTATTTAGCTTTTATGTTTATCTTTAATCATTTCTGAACGTAAATATGCTAAAATTAAATTAAAATTATAGCCAAAACCACTTTATTGCCGCTTATTTAAAAGTAGCTGTTTTTCAGCGTTTTGGCAGTCACCATAGAGTATTTTCAAACTGTTACTACCCGGAACCCTTCTGGTTTGAAATAAAACAATACTCTTAAAATGATGCTAAAATATGTGTAATTTCAATTTAGGTATTTAAAAGTTTAGTAAAACCAGTAAAATCTTCAAATTCCTTAAAAATGTTAACCCCCTTTTTTGATCTTGAATGGACCTAGTATTGATTTTAGAATGGACCTAGTTTTGCGCTCCGAGACATCACTGGCGGTAGCTATCATTGCCTACCACTAACGAGCTCGTCGTTGTATATTCATTGAAACTGCTTGTTGTCACTATAGTATCTCCGTTTATAATTAATCTATAAGCACGGGATATTGAAAGTAGGCTTGATTTATAGCCTAAATAAAAACTTAACTATATTGATAAAACTAACTATCACTCATCCTTTTTCGTAGTTCTTCATAGTGTTTATACATTGTAGCCTCTAGTTTTGAAACTAAAAAGTCTTCCTAATTAGTTAGCTAACATATGTCATTTTATGCTTAAGACAATATAAACTTAATTTATTCTCAGTATTGTACAAAAATTTTAACCATCATTGATTAAAAGATAAGATGGATCAAAAGATAGGAGGGATACTAACTGCCTTCTGTTAAGGGGGCATAGTACCTTTTCAATATTTTAAAACCTAAATTTTTTTATTGATTATTTCGAAAGATTAACATTTTGACCATATGTGTTTGAAGTCGTTTGCATGAATTCCAAGATAAGAGGGATACTAACTGCCTTCTGTTAAGGGGGCATAGTACCTTTTCAGTTTTTTAAAACCTAAATTTTTTTATTGATTATTTCGAAAGATTAACATTTTGACCATATGTGTTTGAAGTCGTTTGCATGAATTCCAAATATTGACAAAGTTACAGCTATTTGTACCGCGCATGTCTGGAGCGATTAAACAACGAGTAAAAACTTCAACGTCGTTTTTCTCGAAACCAGGTTTTGAAAGTCGGTACCATAAATATCTCAAGAACGGCTCAAGCAATTCTTATGATTCTTTTTTTGTTTGAAAGCCAACAAAATTATCTAGTGTTTGACCCATCCTTTTCTTGATATTGTAATTTTTGAATTTTTTAGAAATGTTTAGTCAATTTTTTCGCTTAAAAACCATACTTTTATGTTTCAATGTCCGCCATTTTGTTATGTGTTCGAATTCTAAAAAAGGATGGATCAAACACGAGATAATTTAATGTTCTTTCATGTCGTTTTGGAATTTTTCAATTCGGATAAGCCCCCCAGCGCCAATCCATGGTACCGCAATTCATGGTTTTTTTTGAACGACTATCTTCAAGGAGCCGTAGGGGCAAGGGGAAGAGGTTCCCTTATGAAAACAAAATTGCAAATATTAGTATAAAATGCAATGTTTCGAATGCAAAAAACCCGATTCAATTTGCCTTTCGCGTTATCGAGAAAAAATTATTTGAAATTAGGAAAAAAATATGGTGTAAAAGGTACTATGCCCCTTAAAAAAGAGCTATTTTTGCTTCATTTGCATTTAGCACAAAACCAATTACACTTAAATTTTTCAATTGGATTTTACGTATTTGTTTTAGCACGAAGCAAAAGTGTAATCTATATAATCTATATAAGTAATCTATATAAGTAGAGCAAAATTTTCCCAATTTGTTCGCCCTATGTAAAAAAATTCCCAAATTATGCTAAACGGGACAATTCTTGTATCATTAAAAGTAATGCACAGAAGAATGAAACAAGTTATTTGAGAATACAATTCTGATGATTTATATATAGCTTTATTGTATAGGAAACTCTAATATTGGAACTTCGAATTGAGTTACGAAGCTAATATTCCAAACTCTATTTCAAGTGGTTATCCCTGCTTAACTATCTACAGGCAACATTGTAAAAATGGTTTGAATCAAAAATTTTTTCATGGACAAATAACGTCCTGTATTTTCCATATAAATACAACAAAAAGTTTTGCTGTAAGTTTAAGTTTTGACAAAACTGAGAAATAGTTTAAACACGTTAATCAAGCATATACCAAAGCTTCAAAACACCTTTAGCGCGCTGACCGAAAACCCTAAGGCCAATAAAATTCAACCGGACAATGCAACCGGACTAACGTTGTACTACGTCATCCGTGGTCGTATCTTATACACAACCCCTCTGATTTTTTTCTTGGGGGATGTAAATTTTTCTTTAAGCACCTCTCCCCTCTGACTTGTGACAAAATTAATACCTCCTTGTCCACCGAAATTGAGTGACTCTGAGATCTAAAATATTCATTTTTGAAACTTCCTATTTTCTATCTGGTACAGTTCTTCATCGACTATCATTTAAAATTAAAACCTAGTATCTAAGCTTACCTTTAAATCTAGTAGAATTACCAAGTCTAATTTTTTCAAGCACCATTTACAGTATGATTTCGAATTTGACAACAAATGCGTGTCGCCTATGTTGCCAAAATCGAAACCGTGGCAAAATCTAGACCATTTTTCAACTGAAAAAATTGCATATAAATATGTCAAAAATTGAATAATTACCACTAATTAACGAATTTTTTACGATTGCAACGGTTTTATATTCAAAATGTTCAACAGGGGCTGTCGCAAACCTTTAGATGCTTTGCAGTAAAACGTAGTCCTACATCAGTAAAAATCTGACCTTTCGAAATATGTATTCACTAAATAAAAGCTCGAACCCCACTGTACTTGATAAACTACGTTTAATACAAGTTATATTACATATTTTTAATGAATGGTTTAAATTTTTGAAACTAATAGGCGACATAATTTTCTTATGACGTGGAAATCGTTTCAGGTAATAATAAATTCCCAATATACAAATGTCACACACAGATACATACACAACGCATATCAAGTCACTGAAACATTGTTCAATTGTTGGGCTGACATAAAAACAAGATCCTCGGTGACTGTGACCGATTTCAAATTTTTCAACCGACTTTCATACCTTTCTAACAGAGTATAAGAAAGGTAAAAGCTGTTCAACCTTGTGTCCTATTAATAAATAACAGAAGTATAGTTGTACTATTAAAAAAAAATCTTTGTTATTATTTTGTTCATTTACATGGAAGAAACTATGACAATCCTAATTTAGGTCCATTTCAAAATCAAAAATAGGTCCAATTCAAGATCATGTTGGGTCCATTCAAGATCAAAAAAAGGCTTTGGCAAAAAACGATATATTTAATAAAAGTTTCATCAATTAGACATTTTTAAAGTACTGATAATGTAGAAAAAAGGTGGTACTTTCCAACAAATAGTAACATCACCACATATTATTTATAAATGACGAGTAAATTGAGCAGGAGTGCGAGTGGTGGTGTTAAAAAGCGCTAAATAGGTCCATTCAAGATCAATTACCCTACTAAATTATTAAATAGCAAAAATTAAACTGTTTCTTTCTTTCTTAAATTAAACTTTCAATGATTAATGATGATAAATTCCTATCAAAGTGCAGATTTTTTCCCGTGGTGACGTCCTAGGCAGCGGCTCAACTCTAATTACATTCCTCAGATATTTTAAGCATTATTCTGGTGTTACTTACCATACGGCCGTCTGCTTTATGCTTAGCCGTTGCTTTCCTGTGCTTGCGCCCTTATGCTGCATAATAGCATTGTTTAACAATTTGGGTGCATCTTCTATCGCTATGTTATTTTCCCAAATATCCGTGGCATGAGTTTTTGTCGATTCTTTTATCTTTTGAGTTACTTTGGGACGTTTGCTACTAGGAACAAGTTTTCTAATGTTAAGTTTGGCTTCCGGTTCCGCAACATGGTGAGCACTTCTCAAAGATAAGCAGAATTTAGGACTAGCTTGAAACTTTTCCTTCCGGGATAGTTTCAAATTATGATTTCTACGTAAATCATCCATCACGAATAATTCAGAATCCAATGTTGCTCCATCTCTACAAAATTTACATGCCTATTACATATTATGCTACTTTTATCACATAAACTTACCCCATAGATTCGTCTTCTCTTTGTTCACGCAAAAATTGTTCAACATCCGATACATCAACGTTTTTTCTCCATGAAGATTTATTTTTTCTCGAACCACGCCGCATTTTATATCTAAAAAAATCTTACAAAATGACCTTAACGTTAAATACAGGGGTTTGAAACGAACGTCAAATGCATATATGATTGCAGAATTGCAGTGTAACCGTTTTTTCCAGGGGTGAGAAACGAACGTCAAATGCATATGATTGCTGTGTAACCGTTTTTTCTGACGTTTCGGTCCGAGTGACAGCTTACGCTTTATTCAATGGAAATTCGTCTTGCCCAGGGGGGATCTATATTGCTGTCAGATTCCATACATGTGTGCGTTACCGCAGATGGTGTTTGGTCCATGACGTTTGTACTATGGACAGAGATGCCAGAAGTGAAGACATGTCTTCATTTTGAAGACATTTTTGTTACAAAGAAGACTTTTATTTTGAAATGTCTTCACTTGAAGACATGTCTTCACCATGCAATTCAAATGGGTAAAAAAATCTGGAAAGCCGAAAGAAGACAAATGAAGACATTTTTCTTGATTTGTGAAGACTTTTCAAAAAATCACCTGGCATCCCTGGTCATGGACCAAACGGCGTGTGATTGATTTCGAGCCAAGGGACTCGCAACTCTATTTTTGTTTGCTGCAGTTGACAGAAACTCAAACCCAAACACGCAGCGCAATTGTCGTTTGTATTGTTTTGATCCCGATAATGGATTTATCTGCTTTTTAGCGTAAATAAAACAAACTAATAAACTTTTCGGAAGCTACATATACAGGTAAGAGCAGCAAATCGGTAAGAAAAAAAGTAGCAAGAGCGGCATTGAAAATTATGGTCACCTGCCTGCCCCTTCACATGTGAGTTTCACAATTCCTTATCGATAGATCCCCCCTGGTCTTGCCAGCGAAGTATTTGAAGGATGCTCTCTTCCCTCCTACATAAGAAAGAGATAGCGTGATTAAATACCCTTGGTTTTTTCAAGGGTATGTAATCATGCTATCTCTTTCTCATGTAGGAGTGAAGAGAGCATCAACTAGTTCGCTGAAAATTAGAATTTCCATTGAATAAAGCGTTAGCCGTCACTCGGACCGAAACGTCAGAAAAAACGGTTACATTGCAATCATATGCATTTGACGTTCGTTTCAAACCCCTGATGGGTTTTTTCTGACGTTTCGGTCCGAGTGACGGCTAACGCTTTATTCAATGGAAATTATTCTAAAGGCCCATCAGATACAATGCATACGGATTTTACTACGTTGCGGCAATGTGACAGTTTTTCCATGTGGGTTTTCTGTCGAATATCCGCAACTAGAGTGACTATACAGAGTGGCGACAATGTCAAAATTGGAATGATAATTATCTGTCAGTGTCATTCCAATCGAGCAGACGACCTATCCAACGCGTATGCAGGAAAGAGAAAGAAAAACCTATAGGATAAACCGCATCGCATACATTTGGGATGATTTGGCGCCACTCTGTATATAGTCACTCTATCCGCAACGTAGTAAAATCCGTATGCATTGTGTTTGGGCCTTAATTGCCAACGAACTAGTCAGGGGTAGAGTGACTATATACAGAGTGGCGACAATGTCAAAATTGGAATGATAATTATCTGTCAGTGTCATTCCAATCGAGCAGACGGCCTATCCAACGCGTATGCAGGAAAGAGAAAGAAAAACCTTGGAAAAACCGCATTGAATCAAGCATTGAATACATTTAGGATGACTCTGTACACGGTAAAAAATCGTCACGTCCATTTTAAGTGTTCTTGCATTTAAATCAATTTGTTGTGCAGCACTATACAAATCGAAATGATTTTGTGTTGATTTTTGAGAGTTTTCAAATTTTTAAACAAGAAACTATCTATTGAAAACTATTCAATGGATATCACCATCGAATTGTAATGCATATCTATAGAATATGCAATTATTTTTTTCGTAATTTACAAATGTCAAAAAATCGCGAAACATGAAAGCAGCTTTCACCAATCGGAAGCAAAATTAGAAACCTAAATGGAGAAAATACGTTTTCGTTCCAAATTATTGCTCTTCTAGAGTGTAAGTATAACGAAATTATACCTGTGATCATAATTAATAAATTGCTAACTGTTTTCAGGTTATGGAATTGATCACACGAGCATTGATTGATAGCAGCAATCAACCCGAGATCAACTTTATTTAGACATCAGAGTATTAAACACAGGAATCCGGTTACTATCAGCGATTGAGGTTTTATTTGTATTATGTTTTGTATGTAATAGAGGTTTTCCGTCAAAAATTTTTTTTCACTAAATGTTCGGTTTTGACTCCTAGAAATGATACCCATATAAAACTTTCTTTATTAAAGCCTCTAACTACTGTAAAAATGGTAAACGGTTGGTAAACGGCTAGATAATGCGGAATATAGACCCCATAGTGGTCGTTAGCCTCTTATCCAGCAACTCCGATCCCGACCTCCTCGTGGTACCAGCCGGAATACGAGCAACCTTAGCGGAGATCGGGTAACCAACCCCGGTGGAAACTAAGGTCGTATACTAACCGGGAAGGAGGTAGTGAGTCTCGGCACTATAAGATGGCAGCCCCATCACGAGACTCGGTTGTGTTGCCCCAGTACGGCTACACACCTAAACAACACAAACTAACAACATTCAAGCATTTTCGGAGCGGAATATTCGGCATCGACCTAGGCGACGAAATAAGGACGACGAATGGAGACTCGGGACTTGGAACTGCAGATCGCTAAATTTCGCAGGTTGCGAGCGGGTGCTGATTGAACAGCTGGAACCCCGCAAACTCGGCATCGTAGCTCTGCAGGAAATCTGTCGCAAAGGAGAGAAGGTATGGAAGATACGTGGCGGAAAGGCCCAGTTTTACCAGAGCGGTGGCGCTACCTACGAACTGGGAACGGGCTTTGTAGTGCTGGGCGGAATGCAGGATCGCGTGATAGATTGGAAGGCGATCAACGAGAGAATGTGTGTATTGAGGATAAAGGGCCGTTTCTTCAATTATAGCATCATTAACGTGCACTGCCCGCACGAAGGTAGACCCGACGATGAGAAAGAAGCGTTCTACGCGAGGCTGGAGGCTACGTACGACAGCTGCTCGTCACGGGACATCAAGATCGTCATCGGGGATATGAACGCCCAGGTCGGTAGGGAAGAAATGTATAGACCGGTGATAGGACCCCATAGCCTGCACACCGACACAAACGATAACGGCCAACGATGTATAAACTTCGCAGCTTCCCGAGGCCTGGTGATCCGAAGTACCTTTTTCCCGCGCAAGGATATCCACAAAGCCACCTGGAGATCACCTGACCAACGTACAATGAACCAAATTGACCACGTTCTCATAGAGGGCCGGTTCTTCTCTAACATCACGAACGTACGCTCCCGTCGGGGTGCGGATATTGATTCTGACCATTACCTAGTAG
Organism: Sabethes cyaneus; assembly: GCF_943734655.1. Lineage (NCBI taxonomy): Eukaryota > Metazoa > Arthropoda > Insecta > Diptera > Culicidae > Sabethes > Sabethes cyaneus. The sequence goes on from NC_071353.1 coordinate 82,157,525, forward strand.
CAGTACATGTGCGCTCAAAGCTGTCCACCGTATACCGGACACGTCAAAGCCGCCCTCCTCGGCTGAACATCAGGCAGCTAGATAACCCACAAGCTGCCGAGAACTACGCGCGAGTACTGAATGAGGCACTGCCTTCTTCCGAGGAGTTAGGTGCTTCAAACCTCGAAGACGGTTGGGGCAGAATACGCTCGGCCATCGGAGAGGCCGCTACCGCGGCACTAGGTATTGAGCCTCGGAGTACACAAAATGATTGGTTTGATGGGGAATGCCAACAAGCGGTGGAGGAGAAAAAAAACGCTTGGAAAAATTATCTAAGTATTGCCACTAGAGAGAACCTGGCCAAGTACCGACGAGCTAGGAACCAGTTGACCACGATCCTGAGGAGAAAAAAGCGCCAAAAGGAGGACAGAGATCGTGAAGAATTAGAACAACTATTCCAAGCTAATGACACGCGCAAGTTTTATGAGAAGGTGAACCAAACTCGGAAGGGCTACACACCGAAACCTGACATGTGTAGGGACGAGGGAGGGAATCTAATTACAAACGAGCGCGAGGTGGTCGACAGGTGGAAGCAGTTCTTCGATGAACACCTCAATGGCGAAGTCGCAGAAGGAGGCGGAACGGAAATTAACCTAGGAGCGCCCATGGAAGATAGTGATGTCCTAGCACCTGATCTCCAAGAAGTCAAACGAGAAATCAGGTTGCTGAAGACCAATAAAGCCGCTGGGAAGGACCGCCTACCGGCAGAGCTTTATAAACATGGCGGGGAAACGCTAGCAAAGGCTCTACACTGGGTTATTTCGAGGATTTGGGAGGAGGAAAAGCTACCGGAGGAATGGATGGAAGGAGTGGTTTGTCCCATCTACAAAAAGGGTGATCGGCTAGACTGCTGCAACTATCGTGGTATTACGTTGGTAAACGCCGCCTACAAGGTACTCTCCCAGATCCTGTTACGCCGGCTGTCACCGATAGCACAAGGTTTCGTAGGGAATTATCAGGCGGGTTTCATGGGGGCTCGCGCAACTACGGACCAAATGTTTACTATCCGACAGATCTTGCAGAAATGTCGGGAGTACAACGTGCCCACGCATCACATCTTTATCGATTTCAAAGCAGCATACGATACAGTCGATCGAGACAAGCTATGGCAGATAATGCACGAATACGGTTTTCCGGACAAACTGACGCGACTGATCAGAGCTACATTGGATCGAGTGATGTGTTTCGTACGCATCTCTGGGACACTCTCGAGTCCCTTCGAGACGCGACGAGGGTTGAGACAAGGTGACGGTCTATCCTGCATGCTGTTCAACATCGCTCTTGAGGGGGTGATCCGACGAGCGGGCATTGAAACGAGAGGCACGATTTTTACCAAGAGTAGCCAACTTCTAGGCTTTGCAGATGACTTCGATATCATAGCCAGGAACTTTGCGACGGCGGAGGCAATCTACGCCAGACTGAAAGCGGAGTCTAGGAGAATTGGGCTAAAAATAAATGCGTCGAAGACCAAATACATGAAAGGAAGAGGCTCAAAGGAAACAAATGCGCGCCTCCCACGGACGGTAACCGTTGACGGCGACGAACTAGAAGTGGTAGAAGAGTTCGTGTATTTGGGATCGCTGGTGACCGCGGACAACAACACTAGTAAGGAGATCTAGCGGCGCATCCAAGCGGGAAATCGGGCCTACTTTGCCCTTCGTAAAACGCTACGATCCGGAAGCATACGCCGCCGCACGAAGCTAACAATGTACAAAACCATTATTAGACCGGTAGTTCTTTATGGACTTGAAGCCGTGACGCTGCTTACGGAGGACATACGCGCCCTTGCCGTGTTTGAGCGGAAAGTGCTGCGGACGATATTTGGCGGAGTACAAACTGAAAGCGGAGAGTGGCGGAGGCGTATGAATCACGAGCTACAGGCACTGCTTGGGGAGATTCCCATCGTACATCTAGCGAAAGTTAGCAGGCTACGGTGGGCCGGACACGTCGTAAGGATGCCGGACGACAGTGCGACGAAAACGGTCCTCTTCAACAACCCCACCGGCACCAGGAACAGGGGGGCCCAACGTGCACGATGGCTCGACCAGGTCGAAAGCGATTTGCGACTTCTGAGACGACTAGGAAATTGGCGACGAGTGGCCCAAGACCGAGTTGAATGGAGACGAGTGCTTGAAACAGCACGAGCCACCCCGGCTCTATGCTGCTAAAGAAGAAGAAGAAGTACTGTAAAAATGAAAAACTAAAATACGTATATTTCAACCGGTCACTTCTCGGATGTCTTACATGCCTTTTTGTACCAGTGTCCTCTATTTTCACCACTTCGAAACCATTTGTGCCACTCTTTACTCTTGTGGCAAGCAACAAACGAAATGAAAAAGAAGGTAATCATTAGCTTTTCATTCGTTTTATCCTTTTCACTCTACCGCTGATACACATATGTCAAAAACTGTTATGCAATGCTGCCAGAAAATCTGAAAATTTTGATAAACAGTGCAGCCGAAACGAATTTTTTAAAACTCAACATTCGTGATTTGGTGAAAAGAAACTCAACATTCTTGCAATTTGCATTGTTTAAAAAATCGTAGTAAATTCTAGGGTCAACGAAAAAAATATATTTTTGCACCATTGTCACTCGTATTGGGAGTACTTTTGAGAAAAAATAAGAAAAGGAGGGGTATGATCTGACGGAAAACCTCTATTATGAATATAATTATGTAATTGTTCAATTATGAGTAATAAATAAAGCAGCTTTACGAAAAATCAACATAAAATCCTTTCTATCCATTTGACAGTTCAAAAGTTCAAAAGAAAGCACGTTCGAAATTAAAGTGATTTTCTGTTGATTTCATCATACTTTGTGTTGATTCATTTTCAATAAATTTTCATTTCGAATTGTAATGTTTGGCAAGTAGTCCGAATTCAACGGTAAATCACTGCGCTTCAACGTGACAATTTTTTACCGTGTATAAAGTCACTCTAGTCAGGGGTTTAAAAGATTTGAAACGAACGTCAAATGCATATGATTGCAAGGGTCTGTAATCATGCTATCTCTTTCTCATGTAGGAGTGAAGAGAGCATCCTTCAACTAGTTCGCCGGAAATTAGAATTTCCATTGAATAAAGCGTTAGCCGTCACTCGGACCGAAACGTCAGAAAAAACGGTTACATTGCAATAGATCATTACACGGGAACTCCTAACCACACTTTTTTGACAGCACTTGGTGGTTTGTTTACGTGGTGTTAAATTTTGAATTGAGTTTTCTATCTTTGTCCGGCAGATAATGATAGAAATTTATAGTTTTTATTGAAGAGAAAGTGCCTTACATGCATTTTACAGAAATTGATGCAGTAATCCTTCACGAAATTTCAAATCGAAACTGCTGGATATGACAAAAACATGTAAACAAACCACCAAGTGGTGTCATTTGACGGCAAAATGACGTCATCGCAAAATGATCTATCATATGCATTTGACGTTCGTTTCAAACCCCTGTATGATTGCAGTGTAACCGTTTTTTCTGACGTTTCGGTCCGAGTGACGGCTAACGCTTTATTCAATGGAAATTCTAATTGCCGGCGAACTAGTTGAAGGATGCTCTCTTCACTCCTACATGAGAAAGAGATAGCATGATTACATACCCAATAGAAAATTTTGACAGATGCTGTTTTACGCATCTATCGACGAAATAGGATGCCGAAGAAATCAACCTATTAATCAACCGACTTCGTTGGATCGCGTTGGGTGGTTGTCTCCGTCACCCGACGCATTGGTATATTTAATCTGTTACCGTCGGGTAACGATTAAATCAGATGATGATCGGTTTACTCTGTACAGAATGATGTTTTGACAGCTAAGTCTGATTGATTTTTGAACAAGGCCAGTTTTCTTCTAATTAACTTCCCGATAAAAAATCCCCCCTACTTTTCCCCCGATTTAGTAGGTTCGCGTCGGCTGAATCGCCCGATTTTGGACCCGACGAATCGGCCGATTGTTGCAACGACGCTTGTGGGAGTTTAACAGGGCGATCTACCGATTCGTCGGTATGTTTAATCGATCGACAAAAACCGACTAAATTGGCTGTTTAGTCGGGTGATGAAATAAAGGTGTCTGATGGAACCAAACGAAATAGGTTGATTAATCGGGAGATAAAATTTGTCAATATACCGACGAAATAGGTGGATTAATTGGTGTATGTAGTTAACTTGCCTACCAAAGCCGATCAAATCGGTGGAGGAATCAGATGACGAAATACGTAAATCATACGAAATAGGTGGATTAATCGATGGAGGAAATTTTGTAACCTACGGAACCATACGAAATAGGTCGATTATTCGGGACATAAAATTTATCAATACAGACAAAATAGGGGGATCAATTTGAGCATTATATTGAAGTCTATAGAACCAAACCTAATTCTAATAAAAATGCTCCTAATAATGCCCTGAAAGTGACCCTCTTCAACAACTCCTCTTGCCTCAGGAACAGAGATGCCCACCGTGAGGTATCGCTCGACCAGTTTAAAAGCGACTTTCGACTTCTGAGAATTGGCGACCAGCGGCCCAAGACCGAGTTGAACGAAGAAGACTGCTTGAAATAGCACGAGCGACGTCGGCGCGATGACAACCTGTAACGATCAGAAGGTAATTAATTGGAATCGAAAAAAGTTGTTCATTGAAGAAATTTCTCTCTTCTGCGGAACATACGCGAACACTTATATTGACTCCTATAGTTTAATTTCACTAACCTGCTCATCCTTCATGAAGCCAATCGATCAATTTCCTCCGCAGAACCAATCCGTTCCCATCGTGACAAAGGAGATGAACTTGTCGCAGGACCTTTTCGATTCCATGCCTCATTGACGGCGACGCAGATCCGGTCGGAGTTCCTTTAAGGAAGATATAAACCGAGTCAAGAGCAGCTTGTTACTGGACCTAACCTCTATCTCCGTTGTGTGGCTCCACAATCCGATAGGAAAAAATAGTCGCACGATAATTTTCAGTGCGAAATTCCAACTAAAATAGCGGTAATAAGTTACAAATTCAATGCAGCTGTCTTTTTATGTAAAGGATACTTACCTAGCTATTCAAATAAAGAACAAGTAAATTAGAAGTAAACTGGCCTTGTTCGAAAAGCAATCAGACTTAGCTGTCAAAACATCATTCTGTACAGAGTAAACCGATCATCATCTGATTTAATCGTTGCCCGACGGTAACAGATTAAATATACCAATGCGTCGGGTGACGGAGACAACCACCCAACGCGATCCGACGAAGTCGGTTGATTAATAGGTTGATTTCTTCGGCATCCTATTTCGTCGATAGATGCGTAAAACAGCATCTGTCAAAATTTTCTATTGGGTTGTTCTTTATTTGAATAGCTAGGTAAGTATCCTTTACATAAAAAGACAGCTGCATTGAATTTGTAACTTATTATCGCTATGTTAGTTGGAATTTCGCACTGAAAATTATCGTGCGACTATTTTTTCCTATCGGATTGTGGAGCCGCACAACGGAGATAGAGGTTAGGTCCAGTAACAAGCTGCTCTTGACTCGGTTTATATCTTCCTTAAAGGAACTCCGTCCGGATCAGCGTCGCCGTCAATGAGGAATGGAATCGAAAAGGTCCTGCGACAAGTTCATCTCCTTTGTCACGATGGGAACGGATTGGTTCTGCGGAGGAAATTGATCGATTGGCTTCATGAAGGATGAGCAGGTTAGTGAAATTAAACTATAGGAGTCAATATAAGTGTTCGTGTATGTTCCGCAGAAGAGAGAAATTTCTTCAATGAACAGCTTTTTTCGATTCCAATTAATTACCTTCTGATCGTTACAGGTTGTCATCGCGCCGACGTCGCTCGTGCTATTTCAAGCAGTCTTCTTCGTTCAACTCGGTCTTGGGCCGCTGGTCCTCAATTCTCAGAAGTCGAAAGTCGCTTTTAAACTGGTCGAGCGATACCGCACGGTGGTCATCTCTGTTCCTGATGTAGGAAGAGTTGTTGAAGAGGGCCACTTTCAGGGCATTATTAGGAGCATTTTTATTAGAATTAGGTTTGGTTCTATAGACTTCAATATAATGCTCAAATTGATCCACCTATTTTGTCTGTATTGATAAATTTTATGTCCCGAATAATCGACCTATTTCGTATGGTTCCGTAGGTTACAAAATTTTCTCCATCGATTAATCCACCTATTTCGTATGATTTACGTATTTCGTCATCTGATTCCTCCACCGATTTGATCGGCTTTGGTAGGCAAGTTAACTACATACACCAATTAATCCACCTATTTCGTCGGTATATTGACAAATTTTATCTCCCGATTAATCAACCTATTTCGTTTGGTTCCATCAGACACCTTTATTTCATCACCCGACTAAACAACCAATTTAGTCGGTTTTTGTCGATCGATTAAACATACCGACGAATCGGTAGATCGCCCTGTTAAACTCAGCGGGGTGGTGTGGTTGTCAAACTACATACATTGTACATGTCCCACTCATTGATTTTGGTACTTTTGGTTCTGGTGCCTACTTAAAAGTTTATTCATTTTCAGACTACCGAAATTGATTAGAAAGCAGTTAAACACAGCCTTTTAGCTATAATTTAAGTAATATTAGCTGTTATTTTCGGTAAACTGGCTGGTTCCAAGTTGTCGCCGTCTATGGATGTTTAGCCCGCAAAATTTTGACAATTTCACACCCCTGGTTAAACTCCCATAAGCGTCGTTGCAACAATCGGCCGATTCGTCGGGTCCAAAATCGGGCGATTCAGCCGACGCGAACCTACTAAATCGGGGGAAAAGTAGGGGGGATTTTTTATCGGGATACCCTTGATGATTACCAGGGGTTTGAAACGAACGTCAAATGCATATGATTGCAATGTAACCGTTTTTTCTGACGTTTCGGTCCGAGTGACGGCTAACGCTTTATTCAATGGAAATTTTAATTTCCGGCGAACTAGTTGAAGGATGCTCTCTTCACTCCTACATGAGAAAGAGATAGCATGATTACATACCCTTGAATTACATACCCTTGGTTGAATACCAACGGAGTACCACACTGAGAAAACTTTTCGTATAATTTCTTAGAGTGACTATATACAGAGTGGCGACAATGTCAAAATTGGAATGATAATTATCTGTCAGTGTCATTCCAATCGAGCAGACAACCTATCCAACGCGTATGCAGGAAAGAGAAAGAAAAACCTAGGATAAACCGCATTGCATACATTTGGGATGACTTGGCGCCACTCTGTATATAGTCACTCTATAATTTCTATGTGTTTCACACATAGATTTTTTCCAAGTGCCCAATAAATAACTTTATGTGCCAAACAGTTACCATTTATGTGTTTTTAAAATTTACCTTTAAAATTTGCACATACTTTTCATATGCATATAATTTTCATGTGTACTTCTGGGCGGATTGTGTTTATATGTGGCACATAATAATCATAAGGATTTTCACATGGAAATTTTCCACTAGTTAGATGCGGATTATTTTGAGTGCAAACTGTAAGACCAAACCAGCGGGGTGCTATCCCTATCTTAACGAACGGTGTTTGACAGTCGACTTAACGACGGGCGCTATTGCAAGAAAACAGGGGCTTGCGATGGGTGCTATGTTTTTGTTGCCAACATCTCAGCACATCTCGACAAAGGTTGGCAGCAAATTTACCTGTCAGACGGGCTCTGAGATGATGTGCTGAGATGTATAGTTACTATACACACTTAAACAGTTCGGTAAAATTTACCGAAATCTAAACAGCTGAACGTTCGGTAAAAATTTCGGTAGTGCATATCGACGTTTACGGACCTTTGGTAATATTTGGTGCAATAAAAAATTTTACCGAACGTTCTGCTGTTTAGATTTCGGTAAAATTCTACCGAATTCGGTGCTTTTTTTTAAGTGTGTATATATAGTTCGGCGGATACAAAAATCGGGAGCCAATTAAACGTCAAAAGCGGAGCCAAACGTTTTTCAAAATTCGAATTGTGGGAGTAATGGTAATAAACACACTTTATTTTCATAGAACTAGTCATTTTCAACACCCGCTAGTGATTATTTTCCGTAAAAACCTGCACATTTCTCCATAATTTCAAATTTAATTTCAAAAATCAGTGATGCCAACTCGCCTGGTTTTCTATCCGCCGAACTATATATATAGTAACTATAATGAGATGTTGGCAACAAAAACATGGCACACATCGCAAGCCCCTGGACCAAACAGACCTGAGAGAGATTCGCGAAGAGGAAAAATTCTAACGTCAGCCATAGAGTGACTATATACAGAGTGGCGACAAGTCATCCCAAATGTATGCAATGCGGGTTTTCCAAGGTTTTTCTTTCTCTTTCCTGCATACGCGTGGATAGGTCTAGAGTGACTATATACAGAGTGGCGACAAGTCATCCCAAATGTATGCAATGCGGGTTTTCCAAGGTTTTTCTTTCTCTTTCCTGCATACGCGTTGGATAGGTCGTCTGCTCGATTGGAATGACACTGACAGATAATTATCATTCCAATTTTGACATTGTCGCCACTCTGTATATAGTCACTCTAGATAGGTCGTCTGCTCGATTGGAATGACACTGACAGATAATTGAAGATAGAATTAACAAAAGGGCGAATGTCGCAAGCGTAAACAAACCGAGTGAGGGTTGATTTCCCTATGCTCACAGAACAGAAGTGGAAGTTCGAACAATCGTTCGAGCAAAACCTGGCATCTACGCTCTGGTCTAAAACTCTACCAATAAGTAAGAACTTTGACGAGTTTTTGTTTTGAGTGCACTTGTCATTCAAAATCTCGTCTAAACGAAATTCCTCAACTCGTCTAAATATTTCAGCTTTACTTCGCACATAGGAGTATTTTATGCAAAATGTTGGCCATAAGTCCAAAATGGAAAATGCATGATTTTATCAAAATATCGTATCTATTATCACAATAGGGCCTACTAGTCACATTAGTATTGTTCTATGCAGGATTGATTGATTTTTTTTTTCACAGAGTATGCTGTTATTTTGGATAGCAGTTTTCAAGAAGCATCCTATCGTTCGTGGGTATATAAACCTGAAAATCTGAATGAAATATTATTTTTAAATAATTTTATCTAGCTTTTTACGAGCCGTATTGGTGAACCGTATAATCTGTGTTAGTGTTCGTAATATTTGGACAGTATTTTTGACATTTCGTAATTACATCGCACGTTTTCTTTGCGCACGTTCACGTTAAAACGTGCGGAAAGAAAACGTGCCATGTATTTAGGAAATGTCAAAAATGCTATCCAAATATTACGAACGCCGTCCGCCATTATGGCATGTAAAAAGCTGGATATGCATTTATATATCCATCAGCTTCTTCGAGCCATAATGGCGACTGTCATTCGACTCAATTCGACAAGAACAAAATATATTTGTCATTATGTTTACGTATATATGTATGCACGCATGTACATATGCATATACAAGCATAGGCGTCACACACACAAACCAATTTTATGTCACATACACAAACCAGTTAGCACCGCCTAGTTAGCGTCGAGGTACGATGCTGGTCTAACAAGCCAGTCGTCGTATGTTCGAATCTCGGCTACACTGAGAAAACTTTTATGTGCCAAACAGTTATCATTTATGTGCAAGCGATAAATTAACACATACTATTCATACGCGTATAATTTTTATGTGTATTTCTGGGAGGATTATGTTTATATGTGGCTCATGATAATCATATGGAATTCCATATTGTTGATTGCAAGGAAGATTGTCTAATCAATAAGTGCGCAATCGCTCTTAAAAGTGCTATTTTGGCTTAAATCGTTTCGGTCTCTTAGGTGCACTTATTGCTTGGAATGTAACGAAAAAGTGCGCCGAAGATACCAAAACGATTTAATGCAGGATCGCACTTTGGAGGGTACAATTTTCCTTGCAATCAGCAATATGGAAATTTACTATTAGTTATGTGCAGAATATTTTGAGTTTAGGTGGGGCTTGCTAGTTAGAGTCAGTAGGATCGTTGCACTGGCCCCGTAATTTTCCTGTATTCTAACAGCCGGCTGCGAAGTCTGTCGATAAAGAAGGGTAATGCCTAAAGACGGTATAAACCCTTGGCGTTGGCTTTTTACACAAACCAATTTAGATTCAATGGATTCGACCGCAATAAATTTTATGGAAAGCTCTAAGGTAACAAGTTTATATATTTTTGGATAGAACTAAGTGTAAATTCGACTATCTGAAGAACCTTAAGCGAAACTGAAATAAACTTTTTCTCGCCGAATAAGTCAACAAGAATAACATCACAGAACAGAAGTGGAAGTCCGAACGATTCGGCGATCAAAACGGGTAACAAATAGCGTTTTTGTTTTTTTAACCTGGGTTTATTGCAACCGACTACTAAATAAACAAACATTTTCGCGAGCATAAACAAACGTTTTCGGGTTTTCAGTGCATTGCTTATTGCGAGGTTCAAACTCTGAAAAAACTCAGTGTGAACCCGTCGTCTAAAAAGTGCAACCCAGAGCGAACCAACCTGAGTGAAAAAACAAACGTTTTGACAGCCGTTCGATTGGAACTAGAGCGAACCTAGATTGGACCTAAGCAAAAACAAAAACGGTAAAAGTCTTTTTTGTTTTTATTTTTCTTTGGGAAGGTTTTCGTATAGAAGCGAATAACAGCAATTTAAGCAGAACGCTCGCTGCCAATCGCATAGCAGCTTTCACATGCTTTTGTGTGCATTCGTATACGTTCGTGTGTTTTTGTGGAAAAAAAAAGTGACTCGCTACCGCCAGGTTCGCTAGTATCTGTAGAAATCTGTAGCATGTACGTGTTTGGATTTTTACTTCCATTTCTGTTCTGTGATAACATGTTAACCCCTCTAAGGTCTTTTCTATTTTCATAATGTCTATAGATAATGGCCATATGTCTTATGGTCCCGGAGTTATAACGGAGTTCTTTGGAGGACCGCGACATGGCTTTTTTAGATAGTTGCCAAATATTTAAAATTTGTTTGAAATCTGTTGATTTTTGTAAATGTATCATCGACTGTGGACATATAAGTTACTTTGCCGCAGTTACGAGCCATGGCGCGCACGGTCCGGATCCGGGGGGACACTATGAATCCGGAACCGGTTCCCATAAAGGGACATTTCAGCATCAGTAAAGTATGTCGTGTCGCATATCAAAAAACATCAGCATTCGATAAAACAGCGATTGGCGATCAGTTCATGTCTCAAGAGAAAAATTTGTGCGCTGCCGTCCGAATAGTTTTTTGGCTGATTGTTACGTGTCAGAGCGCAAATCGCGAAAGCGAATTTCTCAAAACTGTATTTCCAAAGTCGATGAGCATGATTTCTCGAAAAAACCTACACCGATCCACTTGAAACTTTTAAACAAGTTATATTTTCGTTATATTTTCGTTTGTGTTTCAATACAAGTTTTCTGGAAATATTTTCTAGAGATTAATCGAAGAGTAAAATTATTTTTCTTTTTTTTTTGGTCTGTTACCGTAACATGTATACAAATTTCCACTTTAATCAGTTAAAAGGTTTAGTCCTCTCAACTGTGTAAAGTATAACCGCTTAACCTTCAATGCATTAGAAAAAAGATTTGAGATTGCTCTCATTCTCATTTTAATTCGTATTTCGTTTTGTATTTTGAAATAATTCATTGCCGCAAGCATCAATTGATGTTCCGCAAACCTCTAATCACATCAGCTTGATGAAATAAGACTAATAGAAGTAATGAAGATATTTTGGACCAACATGGCCACTTCACCGGAAAAACATCTGGTACCTGATTCGCGACACATTGTTTAAATTTTAGGATAATTCATCTTACGGCACATCAAATCACATCATCTTGATAAAATGAGACTATTGAAAGTATAATAAAGACATTTTGAAAGCAAATGACCACATCACTACCGGATCTGGAACATCCGGTACCTGGTTCAGGGGAATTCTTTGGATTTTGGGATAATGCATCATGAGGCACATCAAATCATATCGCTTTGATCAAAAGACATTGATGGAAGTACAATGGAGACATTTTGGAACCAAATAGCCACTTCAGTAACCGGGTTTGGGTTCAATTGATGATTTTAGGGTATATAAGCGATTTAACTTATAATGAACCGGTTAACGGGGTAGTTCTGGTTATATTGGGGCGGTTTAAAACAAAATCCTATGGCACTGAAAACTACAATACATATATCAAACTAATAATGCGTTTTAGAAGCAACCATCACCATTGGAATAAAAACCATCTTATGTGTTGAAGGCATATCTGATATCATAGCTTCTAAGGTATTACACATTTTTTTCCCGAATAATCCCATATGTGCTGAATCATAATCCACCCAGTTAGCTTCGGGGTAAGATGCTAACCTAACAAGCCAGTCGTCGTATATTCGAATCTCGGCTAGGAGGTGCTGCTATAGAGTCAGTAGGATCGTTGCACTAGCCCCGTAATTATCCTGTATTCTAATAACCGGCTGCGAAGTCTGTCTGTCTGCCCAAGCACCGGGAAGTTCCATTAGTGTTATTTTGCTAAGCCGATGTGATTTGATGTGCCGACAGGTGGTTGATGTTCCGGAGCCGACGCAGAAGCGGCCATTAGTACAAAATACTCCGAAATTTACCTTGGGTGTCAGTTTTGGGTCATACCTTTCAAGCGAGGCAAGGAAAACGAAGTTCGGATTGAAAATGGATGAAAAAGAGCAAGCTCAAAATTTGGGTCCTTTTTGATGATGCTTTCGTTTAGATGGACCGATAATACAAATTAATTGGGGAGTCAAACGACATGCATTGTACAACGGGAGCAAATCGTTTGAATTTATAAGAAGCAATAAATTGAAATAACTTACAGGAGATAACTATACAAAAACTTTTTAAATTAGGAATATCGTAAAAAAAAGAATTCATAACTACATATTTCATCACTTTACCCACTGTCCAGGCAGATTAGACTAGACACAGGGGGATTAAAATACCCAACTTTTGTTTTTGTTTTGGTTTCACTGAGCGAACTGACAGATTCAGTTGGTTCGACTAGTTGAATTTCATAACAGAGACAACAGCTAATAATAGTAAAATTGTAATAAAAATACACTGTTTAATTGCTTCCTGTTTAATATTTCCAACCAGCAAGTGGGAGCAAAACCAAAACTGATAAATGCTATACGGAAAATATGTAGAATTTGACAGCCTCACCAGTCCCTAGTGGCGAGACTGGAGCATTTAGACGAGTTGGCAAGGATGCCAGAAAGAAAAGTGTTATGAATTTTCAAAATGTATCATCGAGACGAGAATCGAAATCAACATGCGGCTTGTGATCTTAAACAAATTTTATATTGCGAATTGCATCAAAAACGTGAAATGCAAGAAACTTGCAGACATGTTACAAGTAAAAGCCCCGCAACGAGCTGTCAATTACATATGTCAATTTATTGGGATTGACACTCGCAATAAGTTGACATAAATATTTGACAGCTCGCCGCTGGAATTTTACTTACAAACTGTTTACAAGATTTTTGCATTTCACGTTTTTAATGCAATTTGCAATATAAGAATTGTTGATGTGCGACTGTATTGGTGGTTTGTATGCATCGGGAAACACTTTGCAATGAAAAAAAACTCTAGATGCAAACAAATCGCGTATACGTATACGCAGCGATGTGTGCGTAATATTCTTGTCAGCAATCTCTATGCTAAACTTCCAACGACATGCGTAACCGGTGTAACGTATAAAATAGGAGTAAAATCAAAAGTCGCGTAGGTATAGATTTTGATTTTTATTATTGATCACCTGCGGTTAGCGGCAACTACATTAGCATGTTTGAGAGATGAAAAAACACCTATGCTAGTTTTAATCACACGGTGGTAACTTTGACGTTTTCGAACAAAATAGGTAAAGCCAACACATCTGGATCACTGGATCACTTTTATGCTAGTGCGCGGCTAGTGTGCGTGTAAAAAAACGATTAATACGATATTTCCGCAGCAGCAAACTTAACTTTTGTAGCGGCGTCATCTGTTTCTCGCCCGAAAAGTGAAGTTTTATGTTAGACGAATGTAAATTATTGTTACCAATGCACTGTTTTTGAGATTCCTAGAAAATTCTTCACTTCTATATAACTAAATTGATACATGCATGATTGAGTTTTTGTTGGTTTGGTCGCGTGAGCATAAAGATTATTAACACTTTTTTGCCATTTCCGTACAGGAATTCCATAGAATAGTTCTGGCAACTTTGCTTTGGGTCAGCTAGTCTAAATTGGGAAAACAGTATAGTAAATTTTCCGTGTAAAAAGCCACTTTCCACCGCCAGGTTCGCTAGTATCTGTAAAAGGTTAGAGTTACGAGTTTTGATTTTAACTTCCACTTCTGTTCTGTGCTATGCTGGTCCAGAAAAAGTAACTCTCATCCGGTTTGTTTACATTTGCGACATTCGCCCTTTTGTTAATTCTATCTAGAATTCTCATTCCAATTTTGACATTGTCGCCACTCTGTGTATAGTCACTCTAGTCAGCCAGTACGATAGTAGAGTGACTATATACAGAGTGGCGACAATGTCAAAATTGGAATGATAATTCTCGCGTCACTTTTCATTTCGTCCAATGTATTGTGCTTTGCAGCTGTACCTGGATTAATCCAGATTATTTTCTATAATGCCAATGTATATGACAAAAGAAAACAGCAACATTGCAGTTGTCACTCTTTCTCTTTCTCACTCACAGCATTCGCAGTATCGCACTTTTTGTGCCAGTCGCACTTTTAGACTGCGGTGTCCAGTAAGGTGCAAAATGCGGGATAACAAATGTAAACAAATCCGGTTTATCACAACAAATTATTGCTCTTTTTAAACTCTATGTTATACAAAAACACCCGCCCAAATAGAATTATTTTGAGGTGAAAAAATTAGCATTATCAAAATGTCCAATGTGCAAATTCGAATTACGAATGACTGACTGTTACTTCGGTCGTTCTCATCTGATGTCCAAAGTGCAAAAAAAAATCAAAACAAACCCAATCTGTACATTGGACGTTTAGCAAGTGAAAGTTTTTTTTCGCATTATTTATGCATTTTAAGTGAAACAAGCCGTCTAATATTGAAAAATAATCTCGAAATTAGCGTAGCACGGCAACGCACGTATTTTACGGTGATCTCGCTTAATTTATGTGCAATAGCCTGGAAAAATAAAACCGTCCAATGTACAGCATGAGATGGTAAACAGTCCAATGTAACTTTTTCCATAATAAACCAAAACTGCTTAGTTTTAATTAGATTTTTAAAATCTCCGTTAAATATTGAATGTTATTATTCATCAACCACGTTGAGTGAATGACTGAAAATTATTTCATTTTGAAACAATTTAAAGTTCAATTCGTTGAACTTCGATCTCGTTTTTCTCAATATGGTGGAATTGTTACATTGGACGAAATCAAAAGTGACGCGAGAATTATCTGTCAGTGTCATTCCAATCGAGCAGACAGGGGGGTGGTGTCAAGCGAAAATTTCGTACCTAGCATCGAAATCATTATCCCCATAAAAAATTCCTCCTATTTAGTATTTGCAGTAGTATTTCAAAAACAACAATCCTAGTTCTTCCAATGTTCGTTCTTCATAAAAACACAAATACTCAATAGTAAAAAGCGTTCAGTCTATTCGTAATAAGCTAACTAAACTTGTTTTGTTTGAAGGTCATTGATAATTGTCGTAATGAATTTTTATTGTAATTAATTAAAACGAGCTTAAAGTTTCACAAGCGATTTAGTTTTACATGTAAGTCAAATTTTTTCTTCGCTGTTATTTCAATTTCTAACCAATTAAAAAAACGCCTTGATTGAAAGTAAAAAATTTATAAAAATATTGCAAAAATTTCTTGGTCACTCTAATTTGGAAAAAATGGTAACCCTAAGAGCCAAATTTTTGGTGCATGTTAGTAACGCATCGAATATATGGAGTTTGACAAGCACACCATAGCCCTGCGAGCAGACGACCTATCCAACGCGTATGCAGGAAAGAGAAAGAAAAACCTTGGAAAACCGCATTGCATACATTTGGGATGACTTGTCGCCACGGTAATTCCTAGGTTTATTTACTTTGCTCGATTGGTTCCAATAATGAAACAGCGATGATGACACAATTTGACATTTTATCTGTCAAAAGCTAAAAACGACCCTTTTACGACCGTTCAGAAACACGACTGTTTCAAGCGTCGTGTCCAGTAAGGGAATGCGCGCACGCAGAAAAATGATGATAGTTTGAAACAACAATCCCCTGTTGTTGAATTCAACTCGTATCATATTTTTGAATCAAAAAAATATTGTTTAAACTGAATTCGTACTCCTTTTGCTTCTACTAGATCGTTTATAAACCCAAAAGTACTTATTTTTGATTCTACAATTTTTTCTTTGATAGAAACTAGCAATTATTCGAAATAACAAACCTTATTGTTGAACTAAAAAGTCAAACAGTTAGAATCAAAAAAATATCTGGGTTAGCCTTCAGTCAACAATATTTTTTGTTGAATTGATACAGAATTTTTTTGCATTTACAATTTTTTTTTTCTGCGTACGCACAATACTAAGTACGATCCCACCCCATCGACATCTCTATATCGAGCTGCAGTAAACGTCAGCGACAGCATGTCCGGGGCTCAAAATTTGACAGCGAGCCCAAATCAGACTGCTGGCAGTTGAGTGAAACGCAGTGCTGAATTGCTATCTCATTTTCGCACACACGAGATGTTGGCGGCGAGAACATGGTTGTCTGCCATCGACCCCCCGGCACGTCGCCATTTTTCTATGACCGCAATCTAAAACGTCCAAATACTGGGCGGGAAATCATTTCATAGAAAATATATGGAGCGGCCATTGTTGTTTGGGGCCCAGCAACGAGGGGCCCATCAGTATGGGGGTACTGTCAAATCATATGTGAGAGTGTATTGGTGACACCGGGCTGTCTGCCATGGGCTTGTACGATCCAGAGCTGCCACAAATACAGATATTTGTGCATGCATAGTGATGTCCGATTTTTTCAGTTAATCGATTAGTTAACAATCGATTACTTTTTAGGCGGCCAATAATCGACATCGATTAATCGGCGCTGCATAATCGATTAATCGAAATAATCGATTGGTTATCACCTTTACGTCCTTTAACGGGGCGGGATGGGTTTTGGGGCAGGAAGCAGTGACAACCTTCACTTAAGCGCCAGGCAAGGATTAACTTGCCGTGAAGGAGCGTGTTTAGCGATACAATCCCGGTCCGGCTAGAATACCTCAGGACAGGTCCATCAAACGCTCAACTATAAACTTACGAACGAAATGCCGACTAACCTAACATCGGTTAAATCCATTCGACCGACTCAACAGGGGGACATGAGCAACCATCGGCTAGTGCAGTGTCCCCTAGGCATCCTACACTAACCTACCGACGGCTAACTCGCGAACCGATCTGGGGGGGGGGCACATTCGGGGACTCACACTTTCCGAGAACACATATCGTAGCAAACACCATTGAGGGTTAACAGATCTTCATTTACACGTTTCGCTTAATCTAGTGGTTAGTTTTCTTCAGTTTTTCTT